>NC_051177.1:47707671-47880102 GCF_013339695.2 Rhipicephalus sanguineus
AACGCCAGCACGAACACCACGAGACCAGTCCATGGCTGCTTACTCTTCGCTTGCAGTCAGTTGCTGTGCTAGCTGCTTCCCGTTTGAAACGAAAACTAGGTGGAACAGATAGCCTGGTGGTGCACCTTGGGAGGAACGGCTACCAAGTTGGGGGTATTCATTACTGCGCCCACGCATTTCCATTGGTTTCACTCGGGTGGGGGGACATATGCGTGTCGTTCAGCGCACGCGCACACACACGCACGGTAGTCGCCGCACACAGCGTCCGCTTTTATTCTTTGTTCAGGTATGTACAGGGCCGACGACGGTCCGGGGAAGTTCACAGTATGGAGCAGCTGGCGCTACAGCAGCCGCTGCTTCGTTCTTTGCTCTTCTGGCGTTGGTCTGCGTGGACGAGCGAGGATTAGGCCGGGACAAGGGTGTGTCTCAATGACACAGCTCACCTTGAGAGTTGGGCTCGGGCAGGTTCTCCCGGGGCACGAGGTGCATCACAGTGGTCTTGCCCAGGGGAAGCTGCAGCGCTGTTCAAACAAATACTCTGCTCAGGATTTCAATCCCGCAGTGGTGACGATATTTGGTTTTTAATGGAGCGAGGGCCAAGCGTCGCCAAAGAGCACAGTGACTGATAGTGTGGTGTTTACAATGAATAGTGATTTACGATGATAGGATGTAATATGGCTGTCGAGTGGCCTAAAAAACCCCGCTGTATGGAAGCGTAAAACAATATATATACTATAAATTATGACAGTGGCATGCGGAGTGATCTATAGGTGTTCAATCAATGGCAAGTGATCATGATACTAAAATGTTAAAACCTAGAAATAGCACTTATGCCTCCTCGAGGCCTCTGAGCCCCAAAAGCCGGAGGCAAGTGCTTTCTAGTGTGACTACCGCAGCGGTAATGGGGTGTTTTAGCAAGAACAGTAATACCATATGACAGGTACGGAAATACCGTACTGTCATTGTTGGCACATAGCCTTTTTAATACGCAAGACTCCATAGCCACTTTGATCATCTCATCATGTTACTGTAACGCAATAAGCAACTTGGGTGGCCAGAATGTTTTAAAAAATGCAGCGTACTGTCCACGACAGCATGGTATATCTGTGCTTACTGTACGGTAATACCGTCACTGCTAAAAACTAATGTTTCTCAGAGGGAGGCTTATGTCGAGAGTTACTTGCAATAGCCACTCACTGGAGAAAAAGTTAATGCAAAAATCAACTGCAACATAATCAGTGTTTATAATTTGTTATTTAAAAAGGATAAAAAAAAAGAATTTACACACATGCAGAACAGATATCTATGCTCTGCTATGGAAAGACTGAAATCTAAATAAAGAAGGAAAAAAAATGCCAACATACAGATCATGCTTCAAGAATTGGGGTGCGTTGCACACACGTTATTTCAGACATTAACAAAAGTGTCCCCCCGTGAACGATAAACTGACAAAATTTGGAGGGGGGTGCCCCTACTTGGTCGTGGATCAACATTCAAGGTAGCAGCGAAGAGCTGCTAAGAATAAAGAATGTACACTTGTGCTTCTAATGAAATGCTTTATTGAATAAGTATGCATCACTGTGTTTATTCGCCCTTGCTGGGCGAATAAAAACAGTGAAAATAGCAGGAGGGGAGGGGGGGGCTTCCTCAGTCATTGGGACATTTCAGAATCTTGAAAGGGGAGGGGGGGGCTCGGGATTTTACGGCATATTTTCACTGTGCACAGTAAAATACATAATTAGAATTACCTAATGCTAATGGTTATCAAGATATATGGTAAAGTATGGGGCATATGGGGCACTACCATCTGGGGCAGAAGCTTGGAAAACAGTCAAGATGAAGTTAAGCTTATGAATATGCAGCGCAATGTAAACGGAAAATTACGGGCATTAACAAGAGAGGTGGGAAGACAGCAGAGAGGATCAGAGAACGAACAGCAGTAGGCAATATCCTAGTTGACAAGAAAATAAAAATGGGTCTGGGCTAGTCTCATAATGTGTAGGACATATCAGTCAGTAATGGAATGGATACCATGGGAAGGGAAATGCATCCAAGAACGACAGAGGGTTAGGTGGGTGATGAAACTGAAAAAATCGGAGGCGTAACACCGGGTCGGCTTGCGCATGACAGGCTGAATGGAGATCACTGGGAGAGCCGGTTGTCATGCAATTATTACGGACTAATGTCGGAAATTCGTAATTTCAGAAGCACGACCTAAGATGACATAAAAACATCATGTTTACTCCCATGCAACCAATCAAGGTACATTATTAATCCAACGAATATGGGGTTTTAAAATACAGCACAGAATGAATGTTGCAGGTGATAATACATTTAGATTAAGCACTTGTAATAAGCACTGCATGATGACAAGGGTTGGCTGACTTCATAATAATCCCTAAAATGTTGGTGTTAGCATTAGGTTTGATATTAGGTTGTGCCTTGCTTTTAGACATTCACCTGCAACAAGCCACCAATATAACAGATACTTGTCGTTTACTTTCAATTCTTTGTAAGAATGTTAATGTAGTCATGCAGTACACCACAGTACAAAACTTTGTTAGTGATGGCACACTTTACACAATGTAAAGTGCTCAGCATTTGCAACATGACAATCTGAGAACAAGGCTGCTGGTACTTGTTGCCTCAATGGAGAGAGCACTCATGAAAGTGAGCTGACAAATTGTGGCATATAGTGAGGGCAAAAACATTTGCGTCACTTAGTGAATGCATCTGGTCAAGTCGTTCAGTCAGCGTTTCATGGTGACACAGGCGAATATCACAATTATATAGCTAAACACTACAACAAAACAAAGTTCAACCTTAATTCTGCCCCAGACAGCATATACCGAAATCCAGAAATGAAGCTTAAGACAAGGCATGACGAAACTTTGAAGTTTCATGCCATCTTTTTAAAGTGCAATATTACTGATATTTGAGCTGTTGGTTTAAAAGCATATCCGTAACACAATGCAAAGCACATGTGTGACTTGCATGCCATTCAAATATGAGCTTTACGAGGTTTTCATCTCATGTGCATGCACGTGTTTACGCAGTGAGTTGCCCATTTTGTCTCCATGCCTACTGATCTCGGCTACTGATGCAATGTTACCGAACCAGTGATGTAATACACAGCACATGAGTCCTCTACAAAATCCTTAGGTTGTAACTTAGTGCTGTACAGTGAGAAATGGTTACTCCGAAATTATAACAATATCACAAGATTGAACAGCCTGTTTTCCACTGAGAACTCAATCAAGCAGCAGATGTTTTCATGCAACACCAGCTTATTACCGCCCAAAGTCACATTGCCGTGTAGAAAGCGCCCCTGATAGATTAGGCGCATCTCTGCCTCAGGCCTCGTGACCGTCAGACACAGCACCTCGTATTTTCACGACCATGCTTACCTATTACAATGAATGTAGTATTGCCAAATATTAGTGAATGTACTGGATCAAATGATTCTTTCTTCTACATCCTCGATACTGAAGATGAAAGAACGCACAATGATCCTACAATGGCCAAAGGAGCCAGTGAAGATTACCAACTTAGAAAGGGAACTACGACAATTTAACGAATGAAACACAATGATACTGCTCTAAGTGTCACATTGTCTTGGACCGAAGTGTTCTCCAAGTGAAACAACAACCCATCTGCTTATACTTAAAGGGCCCTGCAACACTTTTGAACAGGGTCAAAAGCGCTGCCAATCGGTAGTCGAGGCCTCCCGAGAACCGCGAGCCAAATATTATAGCGAAGCGAGCGGCCTGGAATTTACAATAAATTCTCAAAGTCAGCTGAAAATCGCTCCCTCTTCTCTCGACAAATGATGTATAAGTCCGCAATATATGACGCGATTGTCGGCAGTTCCCCATTGGCTGATGTTATAATCACGATAACGCCCTCTTGTACCTTCGTTGTTAATTTTGTGTTCAATAAGCAGATAATATGTATGTTTATATTGTGTTTATGCCGTTAAAACACCGAACAAACATTAATATCAGCACTTCCGGTCTCACCGACAGCTCGTCTGCTCGTAGCTGCGTGGTTGCGTTTTCTTCACCATGCGCAGTGCCGAAATCGTGAATATTTCTGTGCTTTTGACCATCGCCGGTTGGCGTTGAGAGTGGCAGCCATTAGTGTCAGCTGCAAACTGCATCGTCGGCACGTTCTCACGACCGACCCAGGCAGCGGTGCAGCATTTCTCCGATAACAATGCTGGCGCCGGCTAGCTAGGATACCTGTGTTCGCTGTATGGCGAGAGTCCCGTTCGCTGTCTGTTCAGTATGTCATCGAGCCGTACCTCGGCGTATCCTCCCCGTAGTCTCAGGTTCCCGTGAATCCGCGACACAGCAACCAAGCAGACTCGCATTTTCACGGTAGCTGCAGACAGCCGGGGGATGGGTCCGCCGCTGGCCCGATGCCCCACGATCCTTTCTTCTAGTCTTTAGTTCTTTGTTGTCAGCCCGCGCTCGCTGTGCGCCCGCATTCGAAGAGCAAACAGCATCGAAGTACGCCACTGGGAGAAGGGTGCACGCAGCTTTGGCGTGTTGAACACGATTCAAGCGCGAGCAGTGCGACGAGGCGGTGTATCGGAGTGTAGGTCGAAACCCATCTCAGCATGTCATTCGTTCCAAACGCGCACGCAGGTTTGCGTCCATGGTTGGCAGAGCGATGAAAACACTACGGCAGTTCGAGGTGCACACCCAACATTACCAAAACCGACTTGCAGTTTTCAAGCACGGCGCGATACACGGTGCAATGGCTCCGATCGACGACGACCGTGCAAGCCGACCGGAAGTGGAGCCACAGACCATGTGGTTGCGCCAAGACGCCAGAGAGAAAAAAATGAAGAAAGAAAATGCCGCCGGTGCTGACGTAACACTTCCGGCGCATCCTCGCACCTCCGCCCTCCCTCCCTTCCGCCCCGCGCAAGCTTTCCGCGCGCTCGCGGCGTTGAGTTGAGGGAGAAAGCTGCGGAACGTGATCTCTATAATTTGGTAACACCACGTAGACTTGACAGATTCGAAAAATTTTTGCGGAATATGAATCGTGAAGAGTCATAAGTCAATAATGAGACTATTCCAATATAACTAAGAAAGGTGTTACAGGGCCCCTTTAAACATGAGGCCAAAACTTTCGGTGAACCTGCACTTTAATGGACTTTAATACTAAATATGAATAAGCATATTGAAATGATCAGACAAAAAACTGGTTTGAACTTTCAAACCACTGCACCACTCGACTAGCAAGAAAAACAAGTATTCCGTATTTTTGACAGGCAGTAAGATCATGAAAATTATTGCTACTAATTTTTCAATCAGCGTACTGAGAGTACAACTTTTCACTGTCAGAAAAAAGTGGTAACAGCCATTACAATATTCCTATATCTGGGATTCACCATTTTTGGTAGGAAAGAGGAAAAAAAAGATATGCTGCCCGATTCTTTTACTTGGGATTTGTTTTTAACTTAAAACAGGGAACCGTAACTGAACGCCGCAAATTTAGCAGAGAGCTAAGATGGCAATCAGTGTGCGGCTGCCAATGCAACCTATGCCCCCCCCCCCCCGTTATTATGACACTGTTACACTCATTGTCAAGCTGTATGACGTTGTGCCTTTGCTGGAATGCCGCTTAAATGCTTATTTTGTGTATTGGTCCCAACTAGTCTTACTGTAATCAGCAGCTGTATAGCCACCTTTTAGTGTCTGAATAATTGGTGCACTAGATCAGAAAAGTTATCAATTGAAAAAAAGAAAGAAAAAAAGAAAGCCAACTCGGTGAAAAACCTGACGCCTACTTTATCCCAGCCTAAACATGTCCACCTCGTATTATGCGTGCAGATGATTTATGCAAGTCAAAACATCATACATCAATTTGCCAACCACATGTTCCCCTAAACCTCCACTGTAAATACTGCGTCTGTGTAATGTCTTTCTGGCTACACTCCACAGTGCAAAATGTGTTAAAGGCTGTAGGGCGGAAATAGTTTTTATCCTCTTGGAACTGCACAATGCTGGTTACAGTATCTTTCATAGACAATACTATGCAGAACAGGCAATGCCCCATCGCCGCCCATATGGCACCATCACATCTTCTCACCTTGAGGCCAGTTGTCGAACACGTGCTGGGCAATCTCTGCAGCCGAGTCATTCGGACTGAAGGCGAACTCCTTGGTCTTGCCGCTGACCAAGATCAGCCGCAGGTTCACCTGCGAGAGGCGCCATGTGTTCAAGTCATGCTGCGACAACACTTAGCCTCCAGTGCGGACACATATACTGACGCGGTCACCGGTGCCTTCCTCCCGATGAGCAGAAACCCCTCGTGCTGTCCACCTGGCAAAGCAATCGACACATCACATCCAGCACCTACATGCACTGAACTACATCATAGCACAATGACACTGAAGAAGTACGATTACTATCCTACATCTTGAAGAGAGAATGAGTACTTCATACGGCAAATCGTCCCCACGATACAAAAGCCAGAACAAAGCTCAGGTAACGTTCATGATTTCCCGAAGTCAACGTGAGAAGAAAAAAAAAAACTGCTGCTCCACTTCTACAAATACCCCTGCTCTTAAAAGTTCCAAGTGTTCTATTGCACAATTAAGCAAGGCTTGATTTTTTAAATACATATATTCATATACCACTTTCACACAGAGACCCTGTTTTTGGTGAGCTTTTACCTTCTTAGCTCCTTGAATTGACATCCTATCATACTTCCTCCCAACTGTAGAACTTTTCTACCTTCACGGATCCCATTTGCACCCACAAAGAATTGCATCTTTACAACTTTGGCAGCACATTACTACGCCTGACAGTGAAGTGGTACTACCCTCAGGGCATTGGCTGCACTGTACGTTTACATAAGGTGAATTCACACGTTTATAGTGATAGCAGCTGTTGTGGACGCACATTTATGGTTTGAGCCTGTATACAACGGAGTGTGTGGAGGTTCACTCTACAAGTGAATATGATCTATTAAGTGCCTCTTGCTGCCAGTGGAAGAATGGCTACACATGTGCACAGATTGAACCAAGCTCTCATGTGTGGTAGAATTGAATCTTTGGATGCCGTGATCTTGGGGTCTTCAGGGCAATGGCAGAGTACGAGACCGTTTCCCACAGATCTTGGCCACCAGAACGGCCATTTGTTCAATTTTATGGCATAGCATAAAGCTTGACGTACAGCAGCACTGGTACCACTGAGCAAACCAAGAGAATAATTCGTACCTGGATGGTATGGTACAGAGAGCTTTCCATGTTCAGGTACACAAACAGGTTACTTCAAAAACAAAATTTAGACAAGCAAGATCTAGAGGGCTGATTACAGGGGCCCTTAAAGTCAGTGCTTTTCTTGCATTTGGATGCAGTGGGTGTTCACAATTAGTTTCCAAAGTGAAGTGTCTGACATGCTTATGTCCCATAAAGAAAACAAGCAGCTTCAACTAATTAAAAGCTTCCCTATCCTAACACAGCAAGCAGAACTATTTAAATTATCTGCAAGAATTAGTGCAAGGGTAACTGTGCCACCAGCAAACTCAATGCTTTAAAACGCCACATTTCAAAGCTGCACCGTGTGCAGCTGAGCAAATGCCGTTGACTGCATACAAATATTGGAACCATCTCCCTTTTGTTCTTATGTTGTGCTGATGTGATGAAAATGAAGCAACTGCAGCTAAATCACTCACCACAATTGGCACATTTAATGCCGCTAAAATGAATATTTTCCGTAATCTAATTGAGCAAGAGTGGCAACAAAGCTTCCATAAGACAAGTCGTTTCCGACCTTATAATGTGCAATTGCTTCATAGCCACAACTCCTTCATACCTCGCACTTGCAAAAAACAGCTCAATAATTTCCTCGTATTTTTGTTATCTGGGCTAGCTTACTGTCACTGAGTATCCACACTCAAAAGCAGAGGCTATAAGAAGTACAGTTACTTGGAAAATATGCAATACAATGCAATTAAGTTAACTTCAGCATTTAAGTATGGCACATAAAAATGGCATAAGTTAATGCCAGCCAAAGGGGAAGGTATGAGAAAATGAGGTCGCTTGTGCATGAGGATGGTTTGATGACATTCATAGACAAAAGGAAAATGTCTCAATAAGCTTAAAGAAGCTGTACTGAATCGATCTTACTGACAATCATAGATTCATGTCACCTGAGTCCGCATCTACTCAACGGTACTTGAAAAAAAAAATAAAAAAGTTAAGATTTACAGGTATGCTCGAATGTAGAAAACATGGGACTCTTATAAGTAAGCTTCAGACATTTCAGCAAAGGTAAATGACCAAGGAAAAATCTGAAAACAACAAGTAGTACATTTTCACAGCTACACTCCATCCAACCAAGGAATAGTGCTGGTTCTAATGGGGACAATATACTGTGGCCGCAGGATGTGCAATGGTAGTTGTTTCTGCAATCCTTTGCCTGTTTCATGTCTTGTTCTGCAGCATAATAGCGCCCATCCGCAAATATATTGTAGTGGCCAAGCCATGGCTGTTTTCGATTTGGTTTTTATAGCCGGCAAGTATCACGACTGTCAAGTTATTGCCGAGATTTATCAGGTCATCGGCTGTGAACTGAAAGTTGACAATGTGAAAGTATCTTAACCGAAACCGATGGTCCAAACATGCATCCATAGCTAGACGCGTATGGCTTGCGTGAAGCTGGCCTCTACTCTTTTTTGGCTAAGATAATCTGCCACTCCAGTTTCAAAAAGAATGCGCAGAGGAGTGGCGTTCTTAGTGCACACACTAAAACCGGACATTCATGACCTTTTAGTTTTTGCGTTTGATTGTTAGTAGTTGCACCACTTTCACATTAATTCCGCAAAACTGCGAACAACAGGGTAAGGCCGTATTTCAGTTTTACGCCTTCCTACACATGGCATCGGCATTTTCCAACCAAGCATCCTGATGTCACGGATTGTCCTGTTCACATTGAAGGTACTACACGTATGATCGAGCGACGAAATCTGAAAGACTGCGTAAAATGTTCCTCCTAGCGCCTTCGTGAACGAACCACACGAAGTTTAGGTATCACTCCAAGCGAACGAAGAAAAACACGATCGCGAACAGCCAACGCTCCTAAGCGAATGCTCCAGTATGAAGAGATGGTAAGATTGCGTAGAAGTGGCAAACAACAGCTTCTTGTCAACTGTTTCACAAATGCGCAGGCGCTAGTTTAAACACTGTACACGACAGGCGAGGTAGTCTGACGACAAGACAGGTTTCATGACGTGCGCATAGGCGCCTACCGATTATGATCGACCAGAAATGTCGGAATGCGAGTTTTCGCTTGGAAGGGCAGGCAAGGAGAGCAGTCGCCTCACAAAGTCGATTGTCTACGGACCAACGCGGGTGGGGCGGGCGACTCGCATCTCGTTTTGACCCCTCTCAGAGGGCTCCAGGCCGAACCGCTGTGGCGGCCGCGTTCCCGTACACTTGTGGACTGACTAGCTTCTGCAAAAGCCAAGCCCCGACATGCGCGGATCGATGAGGCTAAGCGACAAAGCAGCAGGCGAGTCAGCCATGCGTGCGGCGACCCAGTAAGGATCTCGGCTCACCTTGTCAGACGGAATCCGGCTGCTCATTGCTGCGAGAGTCGAGCACAAGGCTGGAATCCGCGACGCAGCCGAAGAGACGTTTCCGCAGGACGGTGCCTAATGGTGGACGGTGGGCTATGCCTGACGTACCGACCCACGGCAGAGATCACGTCACGAGCATCACTTGGATGATTGGATTTTCGCGACGCTCACGCCGCTCGCAAACAAAGGCGAGCATGAGAATTTACGAGGAGCTCCGCGGACAGCATCACACGGCGACAAAGTTGACGGGGCAAGCCAGTTCCGATACAGCTCCTTGAAAATGGCGTTCCTCTCCCCATGAGCCCCGGTGCTTGCTGGGAAATGTTGACCTCGCGCGCTGCTCAGCGGTGGACGATGGCACTCGGCCGGAGGCCGATCGATTGCTGCTTCTTGGGCCTGTATTAGCGTTCTCTTTGTAGTTTGTAGGTATTCTGTTGTTCAGCTCCGTGCAGCTATGGGCAGACACCGTGGGGCCGTTAGCGACAATGCAGCCATATACGTTCACAGTCGCGCTTGCTCAGGTCACCGCAGTCTACCAGTGACACGAATCTAGAATTTCGGGCGGCATTACTTAATCGATCATCTAAGCTACATGCGTTTACGTTGACCCGTGCTCTTTACATCATGCTGAAGCCCGTGGCGTACGTTTGTTAACCGCCTCTAAGGTGTATAAAACGTTTCGGTTTACTTCATGCGTACCAGACAAAAGAAGAGGAAAAATACGCTAGTTTCCGTCACAATTAAGACAGTGATAGCGACGGATGCTTCCCAAAATGAAGAAAAATGTGGAATTGGGATTTTCTCTCCTACTCTAGACTGGTCGTTTTCACTTCGCCTTCCAGATTTTGTGCCCATCTTTGTAGCAAAATTTTTAGCCATCAGTCTAGCCTTACGTAAATTAGAAGCATCAATAAGCTCCGCAATAATTTTGACGGACTCACTATCAGTATGTTCCTCCCTCACTGCAAACGAGGACTCGTATGTTTTGGATGCGTTCAAATAAGTTCATCAAACTAGTGTGGGTTCCTGGGCATAAGGGCATATTTATGAATGAAATGGCAGACGCGCTAGCCAGGTCATCATTGAATGGCCCGGTAATTCAGGTATTGCCCGCATCCAAATTCATTACAGGTGCTAGATTTAGGAGGAAATGATGTTAGAAGAATTTTCCGCACCGTCATTAACGACCATATTAGAATTCCAGCATTTAAATCATCAGTGGAATAGTAAAGTATGTCAATCACGAGCAATAGAAGTCGCAATCACAAGACTACGTTGTCAAACTCCCTATCTAAATTTTTATCTACACAGAGCTGGTCTGGCAGCATCGCCTAATTGTCCTTTTTGCGGAATACATGAGACAACGAAGCACTTTCTCATTTCCTGCAAGAGGTACTCTACCTTGCGCAAAAATACCTTAGGTGTTGTTTTCCGTCTGCTTAGATTAGAATTAAATGAACAAAATGTACTGTCTTTCGGGGCTTTTTCTCTGGGCCACAGTGACGGGAAGATTGCTGATGCATTGCAGGAGTTTCTTAAAGGTTCAAAAAGATTTAGATTGTAAAATTTACCTTTCCAAAATATTATTTCTATTTTTCCCCAAAATTATCGGTTTTATTGATTCAATTCTATTCTGTATTATTATTAGTAGTATAATTTTAACTCTAATTCATTTATACTTCTTTCGTATTAATTAAACAAAGTTTGAACTTTAATTTCAAATTTTCCTTTAAAAACTAACCGGTTCTTGGCCAATCCCCCAGTGTGGGTATGAGCCATAGCTTCCAGGATCTACTCTACATTTGCTAAGGACTGGTCGACTGTTAAATGGAAAGCCATTTCCAGTTCTTTCCAGCTGGAAAACCGCCTTAGGTGGAGTTTGTTTCCAGCCGGAAACTGCCATTTCCAGTTATTCCCAGCTGGCAATGGAAATGTCCCAGCTGGAAGGGATAATTCCGGTTCAAAATCCAGCTGGAAGTTCGCGTGCCATTTTCATCTGGGCCAGCTCTTGTTCTAAATGGTCTAGCTTTTCTAGATCATAGTGTCTAGCACCTTATGCTGCTCATAAGCTTGATCATAACAGCTTATGAGCAGCATAGGGTGCTAGACGCTATGATCTAGAAAAACTAGACCATTTAGAACAAGAGCTGATCGAGAATATTTTAATTCCAAGGACCACCTAATTCAAGCGCCATAATAGTGCTTTGAAGGATGCGGAGTGAATGAAAACATCTAATAAAGTAAAGGGGAAAGCATAGGCGTATAGCCGACCAAGAGTAGAATTCAGTTTGCAGGACACTGAAAGGCACAGCAATAAGCTGTACACAAGCGATAAATTCCAATGGAAGAAATGAGGACATTGGGATAGACGTGCGAGTTCAAGACGTGCGGATAGACGTGTGAACATTTGGTGAAGTGGAAATAAGGCTCGATTGATTGTCAACAAATTGTGCGAGGACACGAGGCAATGGGAGAAACAGGCCCAGTAACATATGGACATTGACAACAGAAGAGTTGATTGGTTACTGCTGTTATTACCAACATGCTATTTTCCTAAAAACAGACACTCTCTATTACATTTGTACTGTTTTGGTTTTTCCTATAGAATTTTCTCCTCAAAAGTGGCATGTACAATTTGTACAGCTATTTGATCAGTATCTATAGCTGCACCACAAGAAGCGAGACTGTTTAGTTTTCTGCTTCCACAATTGTGTAAAGGATATATACCATTGTGATCCCAACCACCTATAACTAGGATAGAGGTTCCATCATGCATATATATTTGTTAAGCAGGCTAATATGCAGATGCAAATCTGATGTTCAGAAAAATATTCCTGTATGACAATTTTTCAGAAGAGCACTCTCTGGAGGTGTCTGTTTGCCGTCACGACATTGATATAGTACCATACAGAGGTTCTCTTCTGCATTCAACATTTCAAATATCAATGATGTTTTATTTTCTCCCAATTCCTATAATGGGCATAGTTAGTGCTCATCTTGAAGTACTCAGTTTTTATGACGACGGTCTCCCAAAAAAGCTGTTCTAACAAGATGTCAGCTTGCAGCCACACTACACTACAGCACTCAGCTGCAGAACACTTTTATAATGCAACTGCAACAATTTACCCACCACTGCCTTCCGATATTCTTTTGGCACATGCATACAAGACACAGGATTATGCAGTAGTTGTTTATTTTAAAACGTACATTCATAACATAAGGATATCTTGTAAAAATAACATAACAAAACAAAAAATACAACCAGGCTAGCATAACTGTCTCAATAAACACATCTCCAGCACCCTGCAGTGTTCAGATGACAAAGGAAGAAGGAATAAACACAGAAATGGAGACCTTCAAATTCAACTGCTGGTCACTTAAACTAAAAAGTTGTCAGCTAAGGTCACCCGCTTGCATTGATATCAGCATTTATTCCAAGCCTTCTATGGCACCTGCAGAAACAGTACATAATTTGACATTTGAACCTCATCTGATGAGCAGCATAAAAGCTACTTCATTTAGAATTCAAGCTGTTTGACACACAGGCAAGAACAAAAATTAAGAGCTGCAAATAACAAACTGCTTTTAGCAATGATGCGGCCAGAATATTTTCTTAGGAGGCAGGTGGGGGAGAGCATGTGCTTAACTTAGCAGTGGCCACAATCAATCAAAAATTGCATTGATGCTCAAAGCAAAAGAACATACCTGCAGCAGCACATCAATGTAATGAAATGTTTCTTTCACCAGATAGCAGGTGTGCTTAGGTGTGCTTGACACTACGATTTCTCTAAATAATACTACGACTGCACTTAAAACAGCCAGAGGCTTCTTTAGGCACTTGCGTGCTAAACAATGCTCACTGTAGATGCCCTTGCGGTTCCAGTGATAAAATGGGCATGCGAATCTGTAGCGGTGGTACCACGTCCCCAAGTGGTTCCTGTGATACAGAAGCAACACAGAGTGTAAAAGAAACAAGGAACATTCAGATGGTGCTAATAAATTACATTTGTTAACCTTTCAGGTGGCTGTGTGAAATATTGCATCTACAAGCTGTTGTCTATGGGCACCATGGGCACCAATTTCTTAGCCGAAACTTAGTCTGGCAGCACGCTGCTTGCTATCACGCAGCTCAGTCATCTGATAAAGGAAACACTCTAATGTGTGCCTTCAACTTTGCTGGTGCATTATGTGCAAGTGCTGGCTGAAGTTTATTAGTGCACCACGACAGTGTGTAAAAGGGTGCCAGCATCACCAGCAGCATTGTGTTGCAAAGTCGGGTGATTATACACTCATCAGAGGGAAACGTTTACACACACTCAATGCTCGTGTATTCTCTTTTAACAGTCTATTTCATTGTAGATATGTGCATTCTACACAGGTTTTAGCAACTAGCGTCTCCCGATTTCTCTCGTCACCATTAGAGTTACTGCATATGCTACCTTTAGGTAGCAGAGTTGCACATCTGTATTCCAAACGCCACTAGCAACCATGCATTGCGGTGAAGCTGACGGTGGGGGCAAGTTTTGTATATCTCGATGGCGCCGCTGCAGCGAACTGGATTGACACTAGTCATTCACATTAAAGTAAATCACCGGTCTTCGACACGCCAAACATGTCGACCGGTGACCCGGTAAGCATGTCACCTGCAAAAACGGAGTGAGTCTTCGCGACATAGCCATGGTTGCTAGCCAGACCAATGCGCAACTCTGCTACCCAAAGGTAGCATATACAGTAACTCTAGTCACCATTGTCTCCGATCAATTTTTGCTTCCACTAATTGCTACAATGACCACCGGGTATGAAGCAACAGTCTGCTCTGACCAGAATCTTGGACAACTTTCTTTGTGATTACCTACAGGGACATTAAGATGAATCTGTCACTTTTTATTATAGTTTCGGTTTTGTATGACGCAATACCAGAGCAATGAGCGATATGGAATTTCAACATTGCAGATGCCTGCATGAGACACTGCATCTGTGGTGTGTGTTGCAACTGCATTTTTCAACACACACAAAATAAACAAACACCTGACAGTGCAGCAAAGTCTGTTAAAAACTAAATCACGTGAACGCCTGAGGAGCACCATACGTTTTTCATCCCGCATGGTTCTGGCGGTTTTTAGCCAATCTACATTTTTTTAAGTAACATCCAAGAGGCATGACTGATCGATAATCCAGTCACAGGTATTCTGAAAAGCCCTGAACAAGTTATTGGAGACACTGTGATTGCAAGCATTGTACATTTTGCGGTACCTTGAAGCAACAACATCTGATCGGTGGCAGGCAAAGCGGCAAGCTCTCATTGTGAATGCACACGCAAAGAAAGAGGACAGAATAAAAAAAGACACACAATGTGTCTTTTGGAGCAGTGGGGAACATTCATGCATTGCACAAGCAGGGCATATTACCTCTACCCTTGGTATAAAAGCTGAAGTGTTCCAGTGAATAGGTAAGACGTGTTACAGGACATGCTGACAACAAGGCTGTCAACTTGACGGTCAGACATTGAGCTTGATAAAAGTTGGCTATACAGCGGAGTGCTTAATAGGCTCCGTAAATTCAAATATTACATAATGCATTCGAGATATTAAAACAGACTATCAATATAGGCAGAATGAAAAAAAAAAAAGATGTCACATTATAGAAACTTCTATTCACTGCTCCACTTACACGAACGAAGCAAAACCCATGAACAGACCACTGTACTTCTGCAACGCCCCTTGGCAACTTTGGAGTCTATATTTTATAACCATGCATACTCCCAGTGTACAATCAAGAAATGGCACTGTCCTACGCTCCAGAGTCAAGAAAGCACTTTTAGGGCCAAACAACATTCGAAGGTACGTGGGAAAGTCTAACAAGACACTGGTGTAGATGTTTCCAACCGCAGAGCCTTGGTTGATGCCAGGACCCAAACTGGACTTGTCTGAAAGCATATAGGCAGTGGCACCATCTGCAGATGCTTGCAGCATTCCAAAAAAAAGCAGTGCATTATTTGTAGTAAAGTAGCATGTGTATGAAGGGTGCATACGTCCAGATGTGTCGCCACCATCTGTGTATGCTTACAGAGCTAATGCATCATTTTAACAAAATGCAGACAGTTACAAAAGTGTTCACATTGCAGCTGCAGCATTGTGCCCAACAGCACATCCCTCTAGATGAAACAGTGGGGAGCCTAACACTGGTGTTGCAACAGCAAGCCTGTAATAATGCCAAGAAGCACTATGAACATGCCTTGCAATATGCACATGCTCTGGAAAACTGTCTTCAGGGCTTCAGGCACAATGCATGTACCAAGTCCAGTGTTCCAGTCGTTTCGCTGGTAATGTTTTCCTGGATATTGGTTAGATGAACGTAGGAACTTGTAAAGTATTGCGATCACATTATTAGCACTAAAGTGGCCTTTACATTTCATACAGTGCACAGAGGAATACATAGCATAAAAAGCATCAAACAAGCATCCACGCCTTTGCCAGAAGTACAAAATGCCCAAAGTATACGAGAGGCCCAATGTCACCACTCTCAGCAATAGCTTACTTAAACACCTATGAAAGCGTGAGATCTCTGGATGGTAACTTCCTGCGCAACTACAAATCATTCTCAAATTCAGTAAGGTAACTGCTAGCATTTGATACTGCAATTACGTTGCAGGCCAGAAGCTCTACTTCCAGATTAATCCTGATGTCCTGTGCTTCCCTGCTACGCCCCTAGAATATAAAAATTTTCAAGCAGTTATTTATGAAAGAAAGTTTGTGCTTGTGCTTTCAATTCAATACCATCTTGGCATGGTCAGATGAAGAGTACCTCTTTTTATAATCTATTGTTCACAGACTAGTGCTTCCCTGCTATGCCCCTAGAATATAAAAATCTTCAAGCAGTTATTTATGAAAGAAAGTTTGTGCTTGTGCTTTCAATTCAATACCATCTTGGCATGGTTAGATGAAGAGCCCCTCTTTTTATAATCTATGGCTCACAGCCTACAGTTTGACTAAACAAGGGCCATATCTTGAATCTCTACAGTTTACCTGCATGCATGTAGAGTTGAACTTCATAGTAAGGAAGCTACACATACCACGAAACAGTTCTACAATCTATGCTAGTTATAAGCACATATTTGTGAAGTGCAGATATAGGGAAGAAACAACCTAGATTTAGCTCGTTATAACCAATAATTCGTTTAATCAAGATTCTACTAGGTGTATTCTCAAATTCCCTTGAGCTTCCCTAGAACACCTGTTAACTTGTCTACACTGCACCACTACCTGTAAGAATCCATTAAGTATGTTACGTCAACAAGAGACCTTCCACTTTCATCCGCAGAGCATCAAACTACTACACATGGGCCCCTCGTGAATACACAGATCACACCACTCATACGAGTGAATCACAGGTAGGCGTAAATAAAAAATGGCCTCTTACCAACGACACAACATTAGCACAGTCGCTATAGTATGCCCTTGCGAAACAACTCTTGCTTGGAATGTCAAACTTGCAGGAGGAACGCTGTCTCTCGCTACGTCGCGCACTTATAGGCCTGCGTGTCCATAAATTATCCTCAAAAGTGCCACTTAATGGCAGATGTCTAAAAAAAATGTTCATCTGCTGCAAGAAAGCGATGTAGTAAAGGTACACACGAGTTTGCACTGCAGCAACACGTCATCTTACACAATGCATTGGCTACCTGTTAAGTGCAAATGGATGGTGTGCGCACTTTAAAGCATGTCATCAACTTGCTCTGCAAAAGAATTAAACTACGCTGCCCTTGCTGTTTCTTCACACCACCATAGCTACGTTGCATATTTGTGATGAAACTCAGTGAAAGTTTTGGACTGCCAAGAGAATGCATAATGTTAAAGTGTGCAAAAAAGAATTCAAGTGAACAAAAGGAATAGACGCTGGTTTCTAGTTAACTGCTTGTCTCAATCCATTGCTTGAGTTTGTATTCATGCCATTCAACTTTGTGTACTCCGTGACTGGACACAAGCTGCTAATAAGTGTTATGGTTTCAACAGGTCAAAGCAGATGTGAACATGCCTTTGGAAACTTCAACAGTCTTGTAACCTTAACCAGAGTCATTCAATTCTCTTTATGGTCACGAAACTGCACCGTCACGCTATGGGCGAGCTTCATACGCTGCTCGACAATGCCACAATGCGCCGCCGCTGCGCCACAGAGGCGATTGTCTGCGCCGTCCACGTATTGAAATACTCGCACAGTGCGAGACAAGCTGCTGGATATGATATGTTTAAGTTAGCGGAAACGTTGTCTCAGGAATAGGATGCCTAATAGATGTTGAATGCCGGGGTGCCGTTCTGGCTACAAGGGAACCAGAAAGGTGTCGTTGTTTTCTTTACCATTAGACAAGCAGCAGCACGAGAAAGGGAAGCGGGCCATACCGCGGCAGGAAAGTGGCGATTTTAACTTTGAGTCGAAGTATACACGTTCGTGTGCGAACCTTTTTGACGCCTCGGACATTGTCACTGCGTATGACTTTAACATCAACGGCGACTCCGTGTCCCTGAAAACCGACAAACCAACACTGAAGGCTGACGCAATTCCAAGTATTTTTGAAGGACTTCCTTCGTATCTCACGAAGCGCAAACCTCGATCTCCCTCATCGACAATGCGACCACCATGCAAACGACCACGTGAGTCATCCTGTGAAAAGCTCCGAGCATCGCCGACGCTCTGTTTATACCGCATCGTAGCCACACGAATGGGCGTGTAACAGCTCGTATTTTTGCCTATGTTTACAACTGGCACCGCTGGCACTTTACTGCGAGTGCACGGTGTTTAATTTGACGGAAATGTTAAAAAGTTGTACGTATCGTAGTGTCGTAGTATTGAGACGAAAGGAGCTTGCGAGGCCGTAGCGGCCGCACTTCGATTGTGTCGACATGCAATAACACCAGTGCGCTGAGAATTGGTACATCTAAAAGGAACCTAGGAGGCAAAAATCATTCAGAAGTCCCCCGCGTTTGCGTTCGTAATTATATTTTGGTATTTCTTCGTTAATCCCCCAATTTTCATAGTTTTTCAGCTGGTACCACCGTGAGCTGCATGTCTTGAGCTGAAGGAAAGAAGATTACTTTTAAGGGCTCGTTTTTCTTTGTTAGACACAATATTAATGAGAACTAACAGGCAGTAATGCCAACGAAAGTATATCGGATGTTATTTGTAATAATTGGGATATAAATGCGAAGAAAGTAAAGTGGACGAAAAGAAAACTTGCCGCCGGCAGGGACCGAACCTGCGACCTTCGAATAATGCGTCCGATGCTGGGTTTTTTCCTCCCGGGTGCTCATTTTAAAACATAAAGCGCATTCAAAAATGTAGTTATGCATGTTGAGTGCTAAAAGTAAGAGTGTGAAAGCAAAGCGACCGTTGCGGAAGTTTAGAAAGCTAAAACACCAAGGCTGTCCCACACACAACCCCAGCGATAGCAGCGTTTGCGTTTCCTCTCAAGCACAGCTGCGCCTCTGGCGGCGGCCGCTGGCTCCATATGAAACTGACGTGGCAGTTTCGTGACCATAAGAAGCATTGAATGACTCTGCCTTAACTAAACAATAAGACAAGCGTAACTAAAGCCCTGAAGACTGGATGCTTCATGTGACCCTTTTGCAGCTTTATTACATGTATTCATCTTATTATTTACTGTTGTTATCCTCTTGGTAGTAAGTCGAGTGAGCTTACATATGCTGGGCTTTTTTTTTTCTTTTCCTGACATCACTCACAATGTACGCTACACTGGATGTCATGCCGCATTTACACAAAGACACTGTGAAGTTAATTTTTTTTCCCCATTCAACAGCTTCAGAAATCATACTCGCATTATGTCTATTATCACGTCCTGAAGACAACAGCCAATTCATAATGTTTGTTCTTCCCCAAATTTTGCACTTCTACAAGCGGCTAGCTTAGCTCGTAGATGGCTAAGTTTCGGGGAAAAGCCAGCCTCCCAAAAGCACTAAGCACACAAGTATGCAAGCTGTGGGAGTGTAACTCGACACAACGAAGAAATACAGAAGCAATAAAATTAAAGGACTCAATTACAGCAAGAAAGCTTATTTAGATACATAAACTGGGACACCGGAGTACTGAAGTTGCACTTTCTTTCCTTGCTGACACTGTTGACTAAACGTTCAGGAGTCAGCCGTGCATTTGACAGTTGCAGTGCTGTCAGCATTCTTTCCTGTTTTCAGCAACCAATCTTTATCTACCTCTCACCTTATGGAAAACTAAGTTTATACACATTTCAACATTCTACACTGATTAAATACAGCCACCACAGCCAGTAATCGAGCCTGAAACGTCTTGCTTAGCAAAAAATCGTATTGGCAGTTGGGCCATGGTGGTTGCTGCTGGATTTCGCTACTGGATCCAACAAGCTGCTGAATGTTTCCAAAGGCATAAATGGACCTGAGTGTGTAGGGTGGTGCTGAAGTCTAGATTATCACAGGTTTTGAGCCACAGAGGAGGCTCAAACAGAGCAACAGGCCGATGCACGAGGCTCCTGATGAAGCGACGACACGGGCCTCTGGGTCAGACAGGACATGTCAGGCAAAAGGCAGCCCAGGTCACGAAGCCACCTCGTATGGGAGGAAACCTTGACAGGGCCTACGATAAAAAGACTTGAAACTATAATAACCTTTGCTTTCCACAAGTCTGTACACAAGACAATTGTGTCAAGGCATCCAACTCGATAGCCGACTGTGCTAATGCTGGACCCACTACAACAGAAACTACTACGGTAATCTATAGGAAATAAAAAATGCAACAATTCCCTCCAAAGTTACAGACATGCAAGGCACACAGAATATTTCTAACAAGAACAATCACATAGCATTACAGCAGGGCATTACATTCTAGTAATGTTGCACTCGCTAACAAAAACTGAACGTTGCACATTCAAATTTAAAGTCAAGAGAACACATTAATGAAGCATTAGTTTCACTTAACAGTGAAATCATTTATGCTTGGTTGGAAAGATTAAACTGAATTTACAGCTATGTAAAGAACACTGCGTGAACACCATGCATAGCACAAGTCAAGTGCTAAGGGCACTTACAAGCACAAAGGATGCTACTGGGAGCTTTTCTTTCCTTCAGCAGGCCACAGATCCTTCAGAGGTACCAGGCTGAGCAACATAACATGGCGGCGATAGGCAGCTGTCTGTCGGAACTGCCGATCTGTGCCGTGCAGTCGGTCAAGTACACCCAGCACTCCAAAGTTGTTGTTGAACCTGCAGTCATGAAGTCATAACACACGAGAGATTCCCACCTAGCTGACAAATACCCACAGGACATCACAGACCAATGCACACTATTCACGATTTCACTAATGCCTCATTGCATCAAATCCTCATAAGGCAGCCAATTATTTGCAGCAAAACTAGCAGGCACAAAAACATGGTATATGTACCTCAAACAAACACAAAATACAGGGTGTAGAAATATGCAAAAATCTTGATGATACAAATTTCTATACATCTGAAAAATACTTTTGCTTATTCCAATGCTGGTCAAACGAAATCTTGCAAAAGTGAAAATGTCTTGGAAAGCAAATGCAATGAGCATGCCACCTCAGGTCTCCTTTAGGAGGATGGAAGATTTACATTCCAAGCATGATTTTTGGAACCGTATACTGCGGCGTACTCCTATTATTCTTAACGTGTCTTGTGATGCCTCAAAAACTCGCACCATTCATTGGAGCCCAATACAGCATCCGTGTTACCCCCTAGAGAAATGCACTGCACATGACTTTCTGAAAATTCTGAATAACCCTATAACTTGGAACAACCACCCATAGAATATTACTGTATTTGTTTGTATTAAATCATACTGTCACATGTTTATGACAGTAAAGCACCCAAAACTAATGCCGGTAAAGATGGAACCATTCAGTGGGTGAACCTGTGCCCAGAAAAAGAAGTAGCACTTCATGCAACAACAGCGGCGAGTACAGTCGTCGGTCATCGATAATCTCATCGTGAGTGAAAGATGTCATCTTTTATAGAAAAATGATCAAACATTCCAGCATTATCGCTAGTGCTACCATTAGCTACAGAAGAAGCTCAACTACTCGCGTCGTGCGGCAATCTTATAAGGACAGTCTAAAATAACTGCAAAGTTTCCCAAACATTCCAGCACCGCTCGCACTGAGCGGTGGTAAATAGTGTAACTATTTATGTCGGTGAAGCCTGATTACACAAAATAAATCTCATACGGTCCCTTATGCATTCACCTAAGATGACCCGATAGTGAAGGCCATCTCTACTCTCTCTTTTTCTTCTGAATCGACTGTATTGATCCACCCGCCCCCGAAAGCTTTCTTCTTGTAGTGTGTTTTGCACTGCCTCCAGGTTGCAGGCATTGAAAGCTTTCTGCACCTCACGTGCTTCCGGGGTTGGCCCACCTATGTCGTGTGATGATGTCATCACGTGATGCCACGTTATGCGACGTCACAGTTGCATCATTAACACGTCATAATGACATCACAAAGTTTAGCTATCTGTGACGTCATGATGATGTCATACGGTGACATCATAACATAATGATTTTTTGCATCACTCGTGTTGACACCAACGGTCACTTTTCGCGTTTGATGAGGCATCTAAGGCTTTCACCTTAACAGTAAAACAAGCGTGCCTGGCAATATCATTAACAGAATGCACTCACTTGAGGTGGTGGTAGTCGTGTGCCTCAGGTGATGGAAAGAATGGCAGGTGGAAGCCTGAGTGGGCATTCAGGCTGGACAGCAACGCCACGCTGAACCAGAGCCAAGCTGTTGCAGGGTGAGAGCCAAGCAGCAGCACACCTAGCAAAGGTGGCAGTAGATTCGAGCAGATGTGCTCCAGCGGGTGGCAGTAGACGGCTGTGATGGCAATCGGGGCTGTCCACTCGTGGTGCTGCTTGTGTATGTGCCGGTACAGGCGAGGATGGTGCAATAGCCTGAACAAGGGACAAGAAGATAAAACATACATCTCTCTCCTGCAGTACATTTGCAGTTATAGCAGCAGAATCAGTGAGCTGATGGCCGAACATCTGACATAGCAAGTACAGTAAAACCTTATTAATATGTACTCGTTTAAAACATACTAAAAGTTAAAACGTAGTTGCGGTGAACTCTCAACCATGTCTCTTAAGAGCCACTTGTATACACTGACCACTTAAGCTGTGATTGCTTGTCCTACGCCTACCAGTCCATGCGTCTTCAGCGCACACTTAGTGATTTATTGTAAACTTTTTATGAACCAGTTAGGGATGGGGGAATAAGTTTGAGGTTCGAAGCAAATTCAAAGTGAATAGTGATTTGGTCAATAATTTTGAATCAAATAGTTCGAATAGTACATATCACATATTATGAAAAAAAATTAGCATTTTTGTAATGACCCAACTAACTTATACAATACTTTCAAGAATTGGGACTACGCATGTGTGAATGTCAATTTTTTGGTTCGAAGTGAAGTGGAAGCAACTTTGAATAGTAGAAAGATTTGTATAGCAGTAGAGTCCAAGTTAAAACTAGTACAATCGCTATGTTTTAAAACTTACTATACTTACAACACATAAGCCCGTATAACAAATTTTTAATAAAAAATAATAATTAATTGAGGCGAAGGTGGTATGTACATTTAGCCTTGAAGTGTGGCTTTACGGCAGTGCGGATTTTCTCTGAATGGGTGGTTTCACAGCATAGCACCGCCACGCAGCAGTGAAACTGCCTTTACAGGGGGGGAGGGGGTTATATGCGCTCAAGTATACATATAGTATTGGTTCGTTTCGAATACTTCAAAATTTCGAATAATCTAACTTCGTGTCAAAACGAATTCGAATACTGTAATATTCGCTTGAATATTCTAAGTGCTCGAATATTCCCCCATCCCTAGAACCAGTATTGGTTTTACCTTGCAGGAGGAGCATTATATCATGATGTAAAAAAGGGGTCATGTGGCCATGCTGTCGGCTATGCTGCTAAAGCTGTCTTGCTACTACATTGCTGGAGTGGGAGCACAGCAGACAAACAAGTGAGCAAGACGAAGTGTGAGCCAAAATGTCATAAATATGGTAAATGAGAAGCGCAATATTGAGGAGACCAGCTTCTGCCATTCTAGCATGTACAGAGGGCAAACCTAGAATGCCATGGCAACCTTGGATCAGAAAACAGCGCGGTAAAAACGAAGACGAAGCAGAGGAACGAACAACGCATTACACCAGCGCTTTGTGTGGTGTGTTCTTCATTCCTCTGCTTAGTCTTCGTTTTTTGCAGCGCTGTTTTTCGATTCACGATGTTCAAGCAACTAGCCAACATGTTCACCTTATTAGCCATGGCAATGATGAGACACGAATGCCTCACTTTGGCAATCAGCTACATGGCAAAAGCATACATGCCGCTCGTGTAACAGCACACAAGAGTGGAAAGGACGACGACAGAGACGGAGTGTAAAGGGCACTCTTTACACTCCGTGTCTGTCGTCGTCCTTTCCATTTTTGCAGGCTGTTACTTGAGTTGCAGTGAACCAACTAGCCCAGCAAGCAACCATTCTTGACATACATGCCGTCAACACATGCACGTACCTGTGTGCGTAGTAGAAACCTGCCTCTTCCACCAAGACGCAGACCGCCAGTTCAAAGAGGACCCAGTGAAAGGTGGGCAGCTGGGGGCTGCGATCATAGCCACGCCACACCAGCAGCTGGTGGGCCACAAGGCCAAAGGGCAGCCCCACCACCAGCTGGTTGAACAGCACCTGACGCACCACACGCCACACCTGGCTGAAGTTGACCTGTGGTAGGCGTCAAACACGATACTTACTGAAAGTGGCCACACTATTACCAAGTTGTGCCTTCTTCACTGTTGCAGTTATTGGCAGGATAACAAACATCATCACTTGCGCAGCAATAAGATTAGTACATGATTGCTGATGAAGCAAATGAAATTATTGTAATAGCGATTCAGGGACACTCCAGGTGAATTTTCACCCTATCCACTACCATGATGTTCCATACAAAGTCCAAGTGCAATAAGATCCTGATACACCATGCTGTGGGTTCAAGGGAGAGCATGCAAAGACGAGCTGAGAAGGATGACAGCCTCGTGTGTGTCAGCTTCACATGCTCAGTAAAGGCAGGGAGGGGAAAGGGGGAATGGCATCTCCTCCAACACTCTACAGGACTGAGCATATAGACCAGTCCCGTAGGCATGTGCAGGTAATATTGCATTACGCATTTGCATTCATCATGCAATAAAGAAAGGAAAGCTTTGTCCCATATGATTACTAGGCCCCTACTTAAACTTCGTCTTTTTTAAGAACATTCCCGCCAAGTTTGAAACAATATGGCCAGTGAGCAGACAAAACGAGAAGAAAAAGTATTGGACACTCACTGGGTATGGAGCTGTGTCCTGGATTTTATACCGCAGCAGAAATGCAGGACGTCCGGTGAGGTCCATCAGTGTGTAAAGACCACCAACAACCCAGTAGACCGCAAAGGTCACCGCAAATGTACCTGCAAGATCATTCACACTGCTTTTTATTTCACTGTAAAATGGTCCCTAATGTAGCATGAGAATCGGTTGAGAGGCCTGTTTCTGTTGGAAACAACTACATGAAGTCAATTTATAGATAATGAAGCCAAGGCAATCATAGTGGATCCTATTTGCAGATTTTAAATTGATGTTTAGCAGTTATAACATGAAAGGAATCGAAAGTGGACAAAAAAAAAAGCATTTAGCATTGGTGGGAGCCAAACTCACAACCTCTGAACTACGCATGCTGTGTTACAGTGACAGCTGCTCCATTTCATTCGTATGTCCACTTCCATTTATGTGCGTGCAACCTTGGGAGTGTTAGCCACAGCCACTTGTGGCCATTGCAGCTAATGTGGAACATTCTTTTTTCCCAATGGCATAACATGGCATGTGAACTTCAATAGCAGTCAGCTGACCAATGAACCCTCGCAAGCAACCCAAAGACATCATACGAGCCGGAGCTGAGATCCTCTCATAAGAAGAGCTCTGTTGGATTTACATATGGTTCAGTCTAAAGTACTATGCTGCAGTAACTGCTTACCTGCTTGAAGAAGAAGTGGCAGGCAAATGTCGCAGTGAGAAAACATTAGAAAATTCACAGAACAATGGAGGTGTTGATGACTGATGGGCTTCAACATCCAAAAGCAACAATATGGCTGTGGGAGATGCCTTATACAGAGCTCCCAACAAGTTGTGACATGAAGGTGGGATAGTTAGCTCTAAATAATGGTGAATATAAGTCATAGTGAATGTTTAGGAGTGCAAAGCTACACTCCTAAATGATGCCGTTAAATTACCAGTGCTGTTCTTAGTAATCAAATTAAGTTAAGAGCGCCTTAAAAAGAAAGGAAGAAAGCCACACCAGAAGCCAATGCCACAGTGATATAAGAAGACACAGTGATGTAAGTCATGACAGGGGAAAATGTGTGACGTGAACATATGAAGAAAGTTTGGAACGGCAATGCCGATAGCGTCAAGTTGCACAATGATGTAGTGAGAGGAGAGACTGACCCCATATACTCATGGAGAACTCGTCTCCATCAAAGAAAGCCTCGACAGCATCCCACTGGCCTTGCCAAAAGTTTCCTGATGCTCCCCAGAAGCGTTGCAGGTGCCTAGAGAAGGTAATTAAAAGATGAGATTAAGAATCACGGAACCAGAATGGCAGAGTATGGAGACCGTTCACCTTCAGATTAGAATGTTCATGACAAGCACGATGCATGACTACTGCACCATTAAAATTTGTAAAAAAAAAGAAAAAAAAGTCAAAAGAGGCATTTAGTTTGCATGTTAGTCACACCTTTGCCAAATATGTACGTGTACAATGCTACTGTTGTTGAGTACGAGCAAGTCGCTGTTGACTCCTGGATACAATTGAAACCCACAATAACGAAATCGGCGGGGAAAGCACAGAATTTCGCTCTTGCGGGAATTTCGTTGGCGCGAGAATGCGGCAGAAAAAGACATGGAATTTACAAAAAAACACATTTTATTTCCAAAAGTCAGTAAGTTTGTCTTTTGCGGGCCTTACCATGCAACAATTTCATGCCTCTCGATCGGTAATCTCGTTTACAACAGCACAAAGTTCGCCCCCATGCACTGGTCAGTGACGACAGCACTGCGCTGTCACCAGTACAGTCATCAAGTGCGCCTACAGGCGAACCTTCTTCCGGCTCCGCTGGATCAGTGAGGATCAGCGCAGAATCATGGACAGCGAGCTGCACGCAATGCCGAATTCTTCAGCGATGTCAATTTTTTTCCTGCCCTTTTCCACCTCACTGATGATTGCAGCCTTATCTTCCAGCGTGATGAACTTTCGCTTTTTCATTGGAGGCGGCATCTTCGCAGGCAGCGAAATCGGACGAAGCAATCGCAACACACAGTTCACGTTGCACCAAGCGACCAAGGAAACGCTCCACAAATGGCTCCACACATGCGACCATGTGCGCGCAAAGCCGACAAAGCCAAGCACAGAGCTAAGCCAACGAACGAAACTCCGTGAGGAATGTGGATTTGGCTACGTAGTCCGCGATAACGAGCATGTGTTTCAGCAAGCCATCATCATCATCATCATTGTTGCCAGCTTTGTTTTTTAGATGCAAAGTATCTTATGGCGGAGTTCAATTCAGTGATGGTGGTGGTGTGCGGCGTGACCACCCTTACTGCGCATGCGCATACCCTCTCCACTCACCCCTCCCCCTCTACTTCCCCTCTCCCCTCTCCCCTCCCCCTTTCCACTCTTCCTCTGAAACGCGGGCTAGACATGCCGAAATTCTCTCCTGCGCAACGGCGCGATGAGCACCAGCGCATGCCCGTCTCCTCCCTCTCTCTCTCCTACCCTGCCCCCCTCTCGCACGCCTGCCGACTGCGTTCCCCACTCACCCTGTGAGAATTAATGGCCAGGCTAGAGGGAAGACAAGACGCGTGTAGCGTTCCTCTTCGCGTTCCATGACGCGAGGTCGGTAGCATGCCCAAAGAACGCCAACGGAACGCAATCGTGCAAGTGCTCCGGCTTCGCATCGCCTCATGGTCCCCTTTAGCGGAAAATGGTGTAATTTTTTTGTAAACAACGATGGCGGCTGCTTCTCAAGTGCGCTGTAGCGATAGTTTTGAACAATTTAAGTGTAGCATGAACGCATTTCAGCAGTTTTCGAATGTAGTTAACATTGCGAGAGCAGATTATTTGCGCACTCTTGTTTCAAAAATTTCGTTAATGAGGGACTGCGGTATGAATATCTTTCGTAGTCGCGAGTTACGAAATGCATTGACTCCTATGGGCGTTCGCCAGTGCTCCGAAAATATTTTGTTGCAGCGAGAATTTCGTTCCCTCGGGATTTCGTTATCGCGGGTTTCGACTATAAACCATAAGTATATGAACTCAAGTGAGATCTACTTAATGCAAGTTCTCTAAGCTTACCAAAGCACTTACCTGTGGCCTCTAACCACCTCGTGCACAGGCAACCTTATGTTTCTTTAACCTTGCATTTTGGCTAGCATCGATATGTGCTTCAATGAACCGGTAGCCTTCATCGACTTTATTGAAAGAAAGCTTTACTTTTACAGTGCCACATAGTCTCATGTTCATGCTAACCAATCCAATACTAGGTCTTTTCATCTATGTTTTTTTTTTTCAATTAGCTTCAGTACAAACTTAATCTACAATGGTACAAATTCAAATCATTTGTTAACTGCAAAAATGGCCTCTGTAGAATATAATGGGAGGGCTTAAGCAGTTCTGCTAGAACACAGACAGATGTGTGGAAAAACTGAGATTAATAATAATGATGATGATGATGATGATGATGATGATGATGATAATAATAGTAATAATAATAATAATAATAAATGCTGATTTCAACCAAGGTGTTAAACTGAGAAAAATAAGTGTTTTGTTCAGTTTCAGGTTCAGTGCGTTTTATTTCACTTCGGTTCAGTTCCAGTTTAGATAAATAAAAATCTATAATGATCTGCGAGCCAGTTCACAACACTGAAACAGTCTGCAAACTGGTTCTACACAGTAACCTTTATCTTTGACACATTGTGCTGTGCTGTTTACTTCAATGTGTTAAGCTAGAACACTACAGGCAGCACTGCTCAAGTGACTGCAGCTGTTAGTTCACCAGGACTTGCATTTTGTAATTTTTCATTGATTTTCTTTTCATTTCTAATCCTGTTTGTGCTGAGTGCATGGCACATATCCACAAATTTTCTCAGAAGGTGGAAGAAGTTGGCTCATTTACAGATTAGAAACAGCCAACCAATGTTTTTACAAATACCAGTGAAACGTAATGAAAACAAGTACAGCAGGCACAATAATAAACACAGCCATCTAATGGAAAACGTGTGTGGTCCTCCAACGCGTCCATTTTGGCACTCTCTTTTTTTGCAGCATTTCCCTTCTACTGCCAATCATACTGAGAGCAGGTAAAAAAGTAGAAATTTGTATGAATGTTCGAATAGCGGAACTTTTGAGCTGGGGTTGAGTAGGAATGTTATGAGAAAAATGACCGTCAAATATCAGTTGAAATGAAAGAAAACAAAGTTTTGTAAAGTTTGTTCGGCAACAATTTATATAATTTGATAGATATACACAACATGAGACACGGTAGGATTAATTGTGGTACACAATGAAGCAATGCACAAGAATCACTTGGATGAGTCTCAATATGAATCCGTCTCTCCATGGAGACTGTTACAACTGTTGTGAATTATACCTTGGACCACTTTGTTCCATCCTGTAATTGATATTATTTTTCTCGTTCGGGTTTGGTTTAGGTTACGTACGTTCTGAGAATATCAGTTCAGGTTCGGTTCAACACCTAGAAGGAGAAAAGAATATGTGACAAAAAAGAGCACTTCACACAATGCTCACCTCGCCCACATCAAATATATCTGTGCTTAGAATGTCATAAACTTACAGGATCTGTCTGCCTTGTCTTTCTTGTCTCGTTCTTTATTTAATTTTTTTGTGCTGTTTCCAATAATGCATATATCATGCTATATGTATTGCCTTTTTGATTATTTATTTCCTTTTTGAGTGCACTTTTGCCCTTCCTGCTAGGGCCAAAATTGAGCCTGCAGTATGTTGAAAAAAAAAAAAAGTTGTGTGAAAGAGACATACATATTTGTTCAAAGTACCGTTTTGTTTCACAAACCATAAGAGAATAGAGTACACTACCTATGATTTATTTCTGTAATTTTTGTAAAAGCTGTGCTGGTGATACTAAATACTTACTAACAATATTTTTTGTTGCTTACTAGCTCATGTCAACTATAGTAGGTTTTCGTATAAACCTTCACCACCACAGTGACATGCTATCATTTGGTGCTGCGGTTTGTGTGACAAGTAAATGAGTGTTATCGAGCATGTAGCATGCTCATCCCCACTTCTGGAAAGTATGATCTGTCTCTTCAATTTCATACATAGGCGCAAGAGATTTTACAATGCCAAGGCTTGTTGCTTTGCTTTTACTGTGGACAGAAACTGAAAGCTGCCTTCGTTCTCGTAAAAAGACGAACGCTTTCGCAGCTCTGTACTTGCCAGGTGAGTGTGTTGCTCCCAGCAACTAGCACCACGAATGCTGTGCCCAGAATAAACACGGAACTCTTGAGCGACGACAGCAACAGGCCCCGAGGCTCCTCCGCCACTCTCACAGCTGTTATGAAAACAACAACAAAATTATTGATATGGCAGCACGAGAGTAAAACATGAGCATGTGATGCGGGTGATCAACATAACCCTTTCCTTGGAACAGTGTGATGAAGTCATTCAAAAGAAAAGAAGACAATGACACTTTAGGCAACACTTCATTTGCATTACACTGAAGAATGCACTGAAAACCTAACCGACTTACCCAGGAGAAAGTTTTTTTTTTTCAAATATATGCAAAATTCATGAACCTGAAGAACGCTAATAAACACATTTCATTGGGTTATTATATAAATTGTGGTGTAAAGGAAATTCACAGGATAATTAGACGAGATGATGACATAGAACGGTAAGTTATGTGTCTTCTCTTTTATCTATCCTATACACTCCTTTTGCACTGTACTGCACATAATAAATGGCTAAACGACAGTCTGTGCTTTTGGAGTTGTCATTACTGGTGGGCTGTGGCACTTAAAGCAAGGTGTTTCATGTACAGAAACTGTACAGAGTTAAGAGATGCATGGTGTAGGGCTCCAGATTCATTTTGACCAGCTGGAGTTCTTCACTTTTGTTCTAAGCATGGTATATGAGCCTCCTTGCATGCTGCCTTTGTGTGAGGGCTGCAACGTCAACAAACTGAACCCGCAACCTCGGGCTCAACAGAACAATGTCACAGCTACTGAGCCACCATGGTATGCAAGTTACAACAAACACATAGCATGTGCATACAGGAATTATTGAGCCACTGAGATAAGTGCCACGAACACAATGTGGCAATTCATGAGTGAGGCTTTTACTCGGTCATTTGCTTCTGTATAAAGAGTGGAGGACAACACCGAGGTAAAGGAAAACAATAGTGAAATCTGCCTGTACTTTAACTTGATGCCATCTTATCAATTTATGAGGTTATAACAATAAGACCTCAGATGCTTCCTCAGTTCCGCGCTGTAAAGTATTTTTCACCAATCTTACGCAGTAAGGACAATTGTGTAAAAGCACTACAAACAGAAAGAACACAGGATGAATAATAAATCAGGGGCTCGCTTCTCAATTAGACATAACCTAATGAAGCCAAGGAGGTCATGGGGGACATGATTTGTAGTTTTTAATTGTAGTGTAGTAATTATGACACAAAAAAAAGGAATTAAAGTGTATGAAAAAACAACTTGCCGTCGGTAGGGACTGCACCTACAACACATGCATCAACCTTCATTTAGATCCAAAGGTTGTAGGTTTGGTCCCTACATAATGAACAGCAAGTTGTTTTTTCGTCCATTACAATTCCTTTCCATTTATGTCATAATTACTAAATTACAGTTAAAAAATGGCTGGCTCTCCTGTAATCTAGAGTAGATGTAAGTATGAAGTGGCCACCAGCAAAGCAGATCGGTTGGCAATTATACTAGCCACAATTTTGTGCATGTTCACAAGTGCACAACCCACCAAACTACACCACACTAAAGTGTGCACTCATCCGTATGGACGCCGTTGTTTCCTGTTGCTGTGTGAGATAAATCTTTGGTTTTCCCTAGATTATGTCGCCCCAATGCGACACCAGGCTGGTGCATGCCGTTTGGTCTCATTTTAGTGTCACTGTGGTCAAGTTTAAGTGCCGGGATAACGGCAGTGGCTTTTGGATCAAGGTCACTTGACGGCCGCCGACAACAGGAGCTAAAAGACTTTCATGCTTAAAAACTACAAATGATGTCCCCTATGACTTCCTTGGCTTCAATGTCTTTTTTTTTTTTTCATTTGGCTGCAAGTAGAAAAAAATTTTGGGAGGGGAGGAGCATGCAGCGAAGGGTGTTTCAGCTCCACTAACGTGAAACATGTGAAGGCGCGAAGCATGCAGTGAGCGCCAGTGTTTCCCACAGCAAAATCACTGCTAATGGGCAATGAGAGACAGAAGAGAGGTTAGACAGAGAGACCCACAGTCCACTTTTAGTTAACGTGCACGCTGCGAATCTTTATTGTTCAACTATGCACAAGAGACATCTCCTACCAGCACTACATTGCTGGTCAAGATCCAGTGCCTATGTATATGCAGCGGCTGGTAAACGGTTGTGCAGCACGAGCAGTCGGTTTTTTCAATCAAGAAACTCGCTAGCAAACACTGCCTGCGTCGGCGTTGTCTCTCGCGGGTCAGGGCGCATTCTTGTACCTTGCGAGCTGGTAGTTCAGCGTTCATCGCAGAAAGAGCATTTCCATAGTCAACGCGTGCCGTTGGCTCTCTCTCGTCACACGGCGAGCACTGAGGCGGTGGCGCCCTCTCTTGCGTCCTGACAGCGGATGACGATGCACACCGCAAGAGCAGACGACGATGCACGATGCACGCCGACACCCTAAGGTGCTTCGCCCCTAATAATTTCCAACTTCCAAGGATGATCTTAAAATTGGGGGAATTTTGTTGTGATGAAGAAATTTTTTCTACCATCATTACTGCCGAATGCTAAGCAGCAATGCCACTAACACAAATGCCCAAAATAGTTATGCTCTAGGGTGCAGACAAATATCTGAGTGTTCTTTGTCATTACTGCAAGGCTCCACCAGTGGCATTTCTCTCTCTCATATTTCTCATTCACTTCTCAACAATAAAAGCCCAAATTAATGACAGGAATTCCATATGCTTATAGATTTAGCAAAACGTTGGACATGTGATACAGAGAAAAAGAAAACCTTGTAAGTCCACAAACTCCTCTCTCTATCTTTTTTTACGACTACACAGAGAGACAGAGAGACTCCTTATTAGAAAAACAAAAATTTTTGCCGACGAGCGCTACTCGTGCTAGTCTATATAGAGATGGGGAATGGCATTAAAGGATTCCAGTTCAGACAAAACTACATTAATGTTTCATTACTGACCAATACCAAAGGCAGAAACCAAAGTAACAGCTCTCACTGATTAGTGAAAGGGTAACAAATAAAAGATGCCCATAATTACAGCTTAGAAGCTTACAATAGCCTAAATTTTCACTGTACACTGCCAATACCAGGTTCCAGAGCTCCTTTTACTGAAGCTTATGCACAGCAGAAATGCGAGATAAGCCATACAATAACGTATATATATTAGCCTGCTCATTTTACATGAATATAAAAATGAAAGATGGCTAATGATAGCAGGCAGCTTCCCTCTTTAATGAATCTGGACAGGGTGCAGAATGCCACACTTTCTCTAATGCCTGATGCTTCCTCAAAGCTTATACAAGTGTTTTCCTGTACTGCTTTTATTTTTGTCTGTACTGTTAAATTATGTTATCATGTTGTACACCGTACCTGACATGTAAATCACATCCCACAGTGTATTGCCCAGTGCTCCAGTATCTGTTCTTGTAAATAGTACTCTTTCTGATATTCAAAATCACCGTATCATGTTTTGTAAAACCAACTCCGACTTAAGGCCTAGAATACAGGCCAGCAGTACCAAATAAATATTATTGATGTGAGTGTTTCAATGAGTGATCAATTTCAAGGCAAGACAGCCCTCATTCTTAAACCTTTTCACCATTTTTTTGGCTGTGGTCAGTTCATGTGATTGCAGACAGGTGGACTGTTGGGGATTAAGGTATGAAGACTATTATCTTCCATGAAAAACAAGATGAAAAGCTTTTACAACTTTGGCAAGGACAAGAGCTGAATCATTGTGAAAGGGAGAGCACAGTAGAAAGCTATACAACACACTGTGTGCCAGTGAAAAAGATGTGACAACAAGAATGTGCATGAGTGATTAGGAAAAAAGAACACAGCACAGTGTACAGAACCTCCGAACTCTGTCAGGTAAGCACCTAACATAACTGTCCCATTGCTCATAGCAAGGACAGCAGTTTCAAAGAACACGTGGTCAACTGCGCACAGAGTTCGCCAATTTTGCAACGAGCTTATCTCCCGGGGATATTGTCCTAGACCATTGTTGCATTGGTCATTGAATGCTGAGCGTGTGATGCTTCCCGGCTTTATCACTTCAAGGGATGAGTGGAGAGGACTGTCCCATTTCCTGCAGATTGTTTAACGGCAGTGGAAGCAATGCTAGTTGCTACATCTTATAGATATATCTATTATGTAATACATCTGTATCTCGCATACTTTACTGAATAGATAGCTGGCTTCTCAAATTCTTTGAATCAGTTGTAGTGGCAGCCTGCGAAAGCGTATCAGGTGGCAAGCACATATATCCCAATACCTGCAGTTTATTTCGCAAGAGCGGTTTAATTAGACGGCACTTAAATCAATATGTACCTTTTTTCATACCTTCCAGTTTAAATTTGTCTGTAATAATTTAGAAAGTATCTTAACTTAGCAAGACAAAAAAGAAAAACGGTGTCTTGAATAGGCACTACCATTGAATCTAATATAATTAAATTCACATCTTTATTTTTTGTTATATTTGCAAAGTGTTAGGTCTTTCTTGTTTTATTTGCAAAGTGTTAGGTCTAAGCCAATGTATGAAGAATAAAGCCTGTTAAATCAAGCTGCAACTTTACTTTTCTTTCTTTCTCCTATTCATTGGAAGTAGCATAAGTAAACTTGGTAATCTCTTTATTAATTAGTTTACATTAAAACCTTGGCTTATGCAAAACGTTTGTCCAGAGCAAGCTACAGCAGATATAGTAAGTACACCGCTGTAACTATATATAACAGATTCTCAGCTATTCAGTGCATGGGTGATAGAATAGCCAAATGCTAAATGAACATAACAAAGGCTGACCTTGTTTTGTTTCAGCTTTGTATATGTAACCCATCATTGTGATGTTCGTTTTAACGTGCGCTTCTGTTCTACAGTAGCATAGGTTGTCTCCTTAAGCAACAAGGTCATCTGGCAATACAGAGGCATGGCACAATGCTAATTAACTATGATGATATAATAGAGAAAACAGTTCCCGGTGGCCTTCTGTTTCATCAAGAACTGAAATGTGTGGCTTCCAGCTGAACAACAGCTAATTATAAAATAGCAAAGGAACTCGTCAAGTCATTTCACCCTGTTTCTACAGGCGCTTATTGATGGATAGCGCAAATTAAAAAAAAAGGAGCTTCATCTTATGTTTGCTTGTATAAGTAGAACATTTTGATTATAATAACTATTTGATCGTAAAATTAGGCAATTAAGATATCGTTCCCTCTACTGAGGAGGCAGTAGAAAGGTACTAGAACGAACAAACAAAAAAATGTAAAGCGAGATTTCGCCTTCCCTCTGACGCGCGTGACCTGAAATTGAGTAAACAGGCCCCATAGTAACAGCGCATTACTTGATCGCGATCACTCCTCCGATGACGCGCAGAAGAAACGCGCGCGAGCGTCGTAGCTGCGGCAAACTGGTCGAATAAAACATCCCCAGGTCTCCAATTACGCACGTGCCTGCTTGCGCAAACCACTTTCTCGGAGAACTTTCCTCATACGCTGCTATTTAATCTGCAGATAGAGCTTTGAGATACCGCGTCGATCCGACGCGCACGTACACGATCGAGCTATCAGAATATGTCGACAAATCTGCAGATTTCAGTAACTTGTAAGTGAAAACTTTAACTTTCTTGAGAACTTCTCTTTCTCGTAAACGCGAAGATGTTTCTTGATAAGAACGCCGGCATCAGTCACTGCTAGTAAACTAGCTGCGCCGCAACACACAGTCGCCCAAATCCGCGCATGCGAGACAAATTCTGAACTTTGAGTATTTCGCTAACGCAGATCCTACCTTTCGTTGAAATTTTTTCACCACGCGAGCGCCAAGTTGCTTTTCAAACAGGTGCGTCTAGCCACTGCGCAATGCGCAAATAAACGGACAAAAATCCGGCTCGCATTTGCGTTTCGATGCGCCCTAAGCAACAGCTTCGTCCGATTCCATTGTTCAAAACAAAGGAGCGCGTAGCACAGTTCTTTGGATCGCGCTCTCTCAGACTCGCCGGGAAAGAAATTCGAAGACGATTAACGCGCGTACTTACTTTGTTGTTGTTCCAGCATCGTGAAGGACAACTGTCAGGCCGCGCAGCTCCAGTGGAACGGCTGGTCGTCTGGTATATCAGCGATCTCTCTTAGACGGCAGATGAGAAATTGTATAGGTAGAGCGTATCTGCTAGCGATTTCCGCACGTCTACCCGTCGGAGTCCCTCAGCAGAATGCGATGTGAACGCGAGAGTCTGTACGGTGAGTCAAGTACAGCTGACTGAAGAGTTTGCATCAAAAACACAAAAAGAGAACCAAAAGCAACCTTTTTGACTTGGCTTGGATTGGCTACTATTGTGACCGTGCAACGCAATAGCTTGGCTTGGCTTGAAAGGCCAAAGAAGCTACCTTGAGTCGTGCCAAGTCGAGCCGTTTTTACCGGTGGTGTTTGTAGCGGCGGTGGCGGTGTTGCTAGTTTGCGTTGTACTGGACTTTTGGGCAACCAAACATTTTAAAGATCGCTTGTATAGGCCAACCGAAAGAGAAGTTTGGAAACCTTCGATCAAAGATACAAGCAACATGTTTAAAAAGTAAGCCACTGCTACGTAGAATGTCCGTCAATTCTTTCGTTTTATCCCAGTTGACCATGCTTCAGCATACTGCAGGCGAAATATGCTAAAAAGAGAAAAAGTAGTTCAAGGTGTGGCTAGCTGACTTGCACATATTTTGTGAACGTATGCTTGCAGCCGTTTACAGGTTGTAATAAACCTCAGAAAAGAATGCCGTTTTAGCCATGAAACGGCTGTTCATGATCGCGTAACCCTTTTGCGTGCTCTTCCGGATGTTTTGCTCAGACCTCGCGCCTCTGAACAAGCACCTTTTTTGAATCCCAGGTTTGATGAAAAGGAGCACGTGTCCGGCATAACGCAACTTAAGTCGTCCGTACAAAAGGCCATAAAAGGCAAAATCCTGGAGCAATTTCCTCTGTCTGAAGACTACATCAACCAGATACTTCCGAAGAAGGATCTACTCCGGATCGTCAAGTGGTAGGTTGTCTGTGCTGTTCTTACATGGCCTATGCAGTGCAGTGTGTTCAGTGTTAGAAGGGTTTGAGCTAGAATTCAGTCGGACCCAACTGTTTGCAGCGCTCCTAGTCGCGACGGCTGTCATTGCGAACTTACCAATGTTGGCTAATCGCTGTTTAGCCTTTTTCCGCGGCTCTGTTCATAATTCTGCCCTCAATCGTATTTTCTTCCTTTTCTATTATTCATTCTTTCATTGTACTGTCTGCAAGATAGACTTCCATAATCTAGCTGAGTCTGAAGTCTATTCTTCATCCGTCCACCAAAACCTCACTGCGGTTCAACTTTCCCTTCCTTCTCTTTCTCTCCTTTTATTTTTTTTAATAGAACAGCACATGGCTTCGTCGTGGCTTTGGTAACGGATATGATTTTGTATTGTACATCCTATGTTAAAATATTCAACTAACTATTCGTATGAGTAATGTAAATTCATGAAGGAATTTCTGGTTGCTTCATTTTCCACATCTTTTCAGACGCACTCAACTTAAAATTATTTTGTTTTTCAGAGTAGGCATTATTTTTATTAAGGGCATACAGTGTACTTAAGGCCGAATGAGGCACATTAACCATCAGCAACTTTTCACATTCCATCATTTCCATTGGTTGAACCATTTCTGTTTAACCTGATGGGAAAGTTTCTTTTCTTGACATGATACTTTAAAGGGGTGATGCCACCAAATTTTGAGGCTAGAAAAAGCGTGCTGTAGGCTTGCTCTGTATGCAAGGGCACTCAGCACGAAGTGTTACACAGCAAACATTTGGGATATATTTTAATCCGCTTCCAAAGTGTGCCTAAATGCTCATTCTCGCGATCGAGACCCATCGCTAGCGCGACTGACATTGACGTCACTATGTAGGAACTGTAACAAAGTTTTAGTGACGTCTGACCATATTAGAGCGATGTGCAGTGAGCGGTGACTCCCAGCTCCGCAGCACTAGGTAAGCCAAGAGAGCATCGGCTGCGAACTACTCATTTTAAAGACGATAGTCTTTCTTGGGGAGCTTAAACGCAGAAATTTTGGTCTGTCTTGCTGTCTGTCTTTCTGTTTGTCGGCACGTCACTCGATTCAGCCACCCGGCCAAAGTTGAACCACTTGCCCAAGGGCCATAATTATGTACTTGTGTACATAATTGATCGAAAAGCAAACATTACGCATATCTGAGGCGCAACATCACTAGGCAAGTATTAGGTGGTGTGTTCCTTTAATAGAAATTACAAAGATACGTAATTCTAGAGACCCTAGTTTCTTAAGCTGCGCTGAAAATGCGACTGTGCTGAAACTTGTTTTCCTCTGCGCCCTCTGCACGAGCTCATTGTTGTGTTTCGGTTTCGGTTCAGTATTGCACTGTACGAATGCCTTGGGGCGCCGCTTTGGCATTCCTGTTCACCCAGGCGACGTGTAAATAAAAGTGTGTGGAGAGTACTCGTTGAGTGCGGACGTTTCTTCTGCTTCTGCGCTTCGCGTCAAACCGCGTGTTCGGGCTGGCTGGTGTCCCCGCCGGTCGCGTTGGGCACCGCCGGTCTTCGCCTGCTGCTGCGCTGGGACTACAAGCCCGCAACACAGCACTCCTGTTTCCCGACGTACTGCCATATGGCGTCCATATCTCACGCAGCGCCTCTTCTATCGTCTTAAGACGACATTTGCAGCGAAGCACGCAGATACGCGGCCAATTTTTTTCTAAGCTGGTTGTCGAAGTAGCCAAACTTGCTCACATTTTGCAAAGTGCTTCGCATCGTCACACAAACCTGCAAAGGCTACTTTAGAAAATTTTAGTTTGTTCGTATGCTTATTTGCTTTAGCATGCCAGGTTACTAGAGCCGTAAACGTGGGAGCAGATAGGTGGGGCCACCTGGTGGCGCTAAGATGAACAAGGCAAGCACAAAATTCTTGTTGCAGGAATCTAATGTGTTCTACTTCTCTGCTGGTGTAAATTTGCAGCAGCGACATAGTTCCAAATGTGTTGCCTTTTTAAAGCTTTTTCTGCACAGTCACTCAGTGAAAACAAAGAAATGCACCTATAATTGTGCTTGCACAAAGCATCACAAGATGCCGATACTATCGTCTGGTACCCTGGCACTTCGCAAAAACCTTTGTGTATACCGGAATTCCGTACACGCTAATATTCTCTATTAGAGAATTTTCACGAGTTTTGAAGGCATTCGGATGGTTGGCTCGCGTGTGTGTGCAAGAGCAGACGATGCACACTGCATGCATCACAGCTTTGTGGGCCCACGTGTTCAAGCTTCCTACACTGTGACGTCACTGTCCAAATTGGCGCTCAGAAACTGAAACCAAAAGTCGTTCATATAAATAAGGCCATATAAAATTATTTAGCGAGAATACAGGAATCTTGGAGCGTGTATCATGCTTCCTAGAGCAATAAGAAACGTTTGCAACAAAGAAAGCGCTAGCTACAAGTTTGATGGCACCACCCTTTTAAGAATTGTTCTGAATTATATGCGTCATTAAAAATTATGCATAAATGGCGTTATGAAACTTTTATTGACTAATTGCTTTAGATTCTTTGTTGTGATTACGCTCGAAAAAGAACAGTTTGCACAAACCATTCAAATGACATGTTGGTCTCTGACATTTCCCTAAATTTTCTCACAGGGGACGGCCAACTAACTGAACATCTCCTAGTTACAATACAGTGACAAAATTTGTGCCAAAAGTTTGTGACGTATTCATGCAACAGCAACTACAGTCATAAGCTTGTAAAACGTAAAACTTTGCAATCAGTACACTTCAATTCTCCCCTTTTTTCCTAATCGATTTGCAGTAAATGGAGCCACAACATATGTGCTGCATTTGAAAAGTGCTAAAAAAGATGTTTTTTTTTTCTGGTATAGTCCTTGCTTATGTCACTTGAGAGCATTAGACATCAAGGTAGAGTTCGTCTTAAAGGGGTACTGACATGAAAATTTACACTGTCGTTTTTTTTTTTTGCGTCAAATGAAAGGCCAGGTCCTCAAGAGCCTAGAAAAGGTAGTGCTAAGCGTGAGTGCTCCCCAAAAAAGTAATTACAGTGTGTTTTTAAAAGCTAGTTTCGGTTCCTGCTGTACCCTGACGTAACGACACAGTGCGAGTTTCTCGTCACATGTTCTCACAATATATAGTGACGTTTCCACGTCCACTCTGCACCGTGGCTTCATTGGTGACGCACAAGCGGCCATCTTGAAAGTTTTGGTACCCAACATCATCACAACTAGCTAGACTGCTGCTTGAAGTCACCAGAATTAGCACTGTAGCCTGAAGCAAGCTAGTGTCGATGTCAGTAGGTGCGCCATGAAAAAATTGACTTTAATATCCAAATAAGATATCTTATCAGCATTTGCTGAGCTTCACACTTGCTCAGAGCCGTCTCTGCATACAGTAGATTTGTATGGCAGAGTAAACTCGCCTTGGAAAAAAGGTGTCAGTACCTCTTTAAGTAAACATATCCTGGCAGCGATTGTTCTCGTCTCCTTCATTTTTATATATAGCACATCACTTGTATAATAGTTTTCTGGTGTTGGTGTTGTCCTGTTTTATGGTGGGCAGTTTGATTATTGCAACTTTCGGTTATATTGCTCCGTCTTTCTTTGACACACTTTACCTGTGTTGCTTAGGAATGTGAAGGAAATCATGATGTCAAGGAGCGATGACAAACACTAACACAATTGCTTGTATACAAGAACTGCATTGGAACGTGAAAGTCTCTGTAGCAAATCCAAATACTGTACAGTGCCATCAGAAAGCAATCATTCACAACGCTGTGTGACCTATGTTGCAGCCATGATCACGTGGAGATTCTCATCAACGGAGCCGGAGAGCTGCTGTTCTTCAGACAACGCGAGGGGCCGTACTTTCCCACTCTGCGGCTACTGCACAAGTACCCCTTCCTGTGCCCCTGGCTACAGGTGGACAAAGGAGCCATCCGGTTTGTGCTCAGTGGTGCGAACATTATGTGCCCGGGTCTTACGTCACCTGGTGCCAAGATGACCCGTGTCCCCAAGGGAACAGTCGTCGTATCCTTTCTCTTGTCTTTTCAGAGAGTATAACAATAGGGGAAGGGGAGAAGAGGGCTGGTGCATGTGCGGCATTGTTGTTTTACAGCGAAAGCTGTTATGAGATCACAACAGCCAATTCTGGTGGCGTAGTCGATCGCCGCCGCTGCCTGCGTCTGTAACCACTATCACACAGTGAGAGAAAAAAATCCAGGATCAAGCAGGATTTGAATCCAAGCCCTTTGTGTGGCAGTCGAGTGTTCTACCACAGAGCCACGCTGGCGCTTGAAACTTCTTCACAAAAAGACCCTAAACAGGCGTAATTTCAGGCAAGGGAATCACGCCAAAAGATGTAATATAGCGTGGTACGAAAGTAAAATAACACCAGGCATCACACAATGCGAACTGTGTAACAAGTGGTTGGTTTAAAGCTTCCCACCCATTACAAAGGGCTCAGCATAATTCATCAGCCACATCAATAAAGTTCACATAATGCCTTAGAGACGCGTATTGGGTACCTCGCTTCTCTGCGGGATGATGAATAACGATGTAGTGGGTATTTCTCTACTTCGCAAAATTATGATTTGTAGCTTAGTGGATACTATTGGCTTCAAATGATCGCAAACAGCGGCAAGCTTTAGCAATGGTATAGTGCACGCCATCCAGTCATCACCATGGACAGGCGCGCACATCCAGTTTGGCAGCACTGCGCATACGTGCGCCTGTCCATGGTGATGACTGGGCAGCGTGTACTATACCATTGCGTATGCTTGCCGCTGTTCGCATTTCATTTGACGCCAATAGTACCTTGTGACTGTACTTGCTGTAGTCGTCCCAAGAGATCTTACAAGGGGCTCTAAAAAGGCCTCTCCTCCAGCTTTCGCTGTGACTGTGGTGAGTGTTCTGCGCAGGCCTGGCATTTTTTTAGCTGTATTCACTGCTTGGCAGCTAGTGAATATGGTAACAAAGACAGCAGAGTGATAAGTTGTATGTAAACAGGGTATAACTATAGTTCCATATACTGCCCAATAGTGCACTTGTGGCTGGGAGAGCAGTGCTCCGTCAGCCCAACTCCTGCCTATCTGTGTTACTGTGAGGCTTTTTTGTCATACAATAGAGGAAGAGTACCCAATGTCCACTTGAAATATATATGTTGATAATAATTCCTGTGAACATTTTCAGACACCTTTATTAATGTCAGTATTCCAGAAGTTTTGCTCTTGTGTTCATTTTATTTCTTCAGTCTACATCAGCTATTTCATTTTTGATGTTTCTTGGCTAACCACTAGCCATCGCACACTGTTTTGTGTTGATGGCAAAAGCTACAAGATCTGTAATCTTTGCACGCATCTTGGAAGTACTACATGGCAGTGATGGAGCTGCATATTAAATTTCCTAGCGGGAGAGCTGATACTGGTGTCTGCTGCACCATTGGTGCAATGCCTCATTCAGTATAGGAATTATAGTTAATACTGTAATATTGACTACCGAATAGTAATTTGGCCATTTGTCTTGAGCCCACCTCTGATTGTTTTAGCCTAGCATTGCCATGTTGAAGTTGCTGTATCACGTTGACTAGCCTCACTTACCCTCTGATTTCTAACATCTCTCAGGAGCTTGACAGCATTGCCTGCTACGTATGAAATCAAGCATGGTTTTATTTAAGTGTACTATCAACAATTAAATTATTTTGGCTTGGCTCTCATATTCTGGAGATTTCCTTTTTATGCATGCACTCGCCAGGCAGTGTATCATATCCAGAAATGCAACAGTGCAGACTAGAGAGGAGAAGGTTGCTGTTAATTTCTTTGAAGGAAACTGGTGAAAACTTATGCTGAGACTTCAGTTAACAATTGTGGGTACTGTCGCTGTATTCCTTGACCGTTCATTAGGCAATCATGGCCGAAGGCAAGGAGCACTCGTTGGCTGTTGGCTTTACAACAATGTCTACGGATGACATGTAAGTGTTTCGTTATGTTTCAAGCCGCTGTTAAGAATGCATTGTATCTACAAGTGAAATATCATCACTAGACGTTTCTGCTTGGCACAGCACTCTGTCGCATTAAAGATGGGTACACCTCAAACGGCATAATATTCCACTCGTGCACATGGTAGCATTGGCTGGTATCGCTGAGGCCAAACAAGAACACCGCATATGCAGGCATGGCAGAAATAAAAACACTGAACGCTGACCAAAAAGGTGTTGTCAAAAAATATAGTGACGTTTTGGCTTCCACACAGAAGTCTTGTTCACTCTGCTGGACTGGTAATCACGGGCAAAATGTCACCTGAAACGTCATTACATTTTCGACAACACCTTTTTGGTCGGCGTTCAATGTTTTTATTTCTACCATGCCATTACATCCCGACCGGACAACATTTAGTCCAATCTCAATTTCATATGCAAGCATCTCCAATAATTATGTCAGCCAAGTGCTGCACTGTATTTGGCGTGCTCTAGTCCGACACTTTAGGTTCCAAATGTTACTAATGTTATTCTGCTTGTGCTTGCAGAGCGAGTATCAACAAGGGTATCGGCGTGGAGAACGTGCACTACCTCAACGACGGCCTGTGGCACATGAAACCGGTCAAGTAGCGACAATAAAAGAAAATTAGACGAGTTGAAGTGGTCCAGTGTCTGCTTGCGAAATGATCACAGTGAGGTCGGGTGCCTCTCGGCTCATTCGCTTAGCCAATCGCACAAGCGAACCGCGTTCGGATACTGCATGCTCGCACAACAAAACAGAGGCACCCCTTTGCGTGGCGTCCAGTATGTCGTGGTGCGACATTTCGCCCGTGATTACCAGTTCGGCATCGTCGAAGTCATCGCGCAGCACGGAAATGCCGGAGCCCGCGCACAGGGAGACGCTCGAGATGGCAGAGGTCGCGGTGTGCCGCACGGCCAGCGCCAGCCGCACTTTGGACGCACCCACGTGCGTTCTGAGCCGCACTGCTAGTTCTTCCAGGGTCACGGGAGGGTCCAGACATAGCCTCCGGCCCGCGCCGTCGGTTGTCAGCGGTTCCGTAGTCGAAGCTGAGCCGAGGCACGAGGCTAGCCAGTCGTTGGCCCCTCCGTCGACGGCGTCCCAAGCCGTGTGCGGCGAGTAGATCGCGATGCCCCTCTCGATACAGCGGATCACAAGCCTCTCCTTCCACTGAGACTGACGAAGCGCGCGCAGTGGCGCGAAGATGGGCGGGTGGTAGGACACGATCAGCTGAGCGTTTCGCTCTTCCGCTTCGTCCATCACTGGCAGCGTGAGGTCGTTCGTGAAAAAGACGTTCTTCACGACAGGCGTACCGCTAGGCTCGACCAGCAGACCGACGTTGTCCCACGACGCCGCCGTCGATGGCGGTGCGATGCGCTCCAGTATTTCGACCACTTTCGGTAATTCCATTATTGCGCAGTCTTTACGGTCGTGATGCACGTACCTGTGGATCGTGGGCCACTGTCTTGAGCGATTTCTACGCAGAAATAAAGCGACTGTTGCAGTCAGACAACACCGGCCCGCCTTACCAGTACTGTAGCCGAACATGCTCAGTGGCGAAACTCCTCATCGCTCTTCCAACTTTTGGTGAAACAAAAGTGAAAGCGCTCTAGAAGACGTCTGGTGGAAAACCACTCAACGTTCGTCATGTCACGTTTTTGAGCGTATAATTATTGTAGAAAACTGTACGGAAAGGGTCATGTTCATGTTAGCGCGTTCAAATATGGTGACATGTCCGCAACTAGGAGAATATAAAAAAATTTTTTTTATATCCTCCTAGGTTCGCAATGAGAAGGCACTTGTGGCGCTGCCAGCGAATACCCTATGCAACGCGAACGGTACTTACGCCTGATTATGCTCTCAGCCTCTGATGCTTAATAACAGTTGTACTTTAAAGCCTACATTTGTCATTCTCAACGTAACAACGCTACCGCTGGCACGAGAGCTAAGACGCAGGCCTGAAATTTTTTAATTCTTTGTCGGGTAAGCATAACAATGATGGCAATGATCCGGTCGTCTGCAATAGTTCACATAGGCAATAGTGGGTACTTCTACAACAAAAGGCGTCCGCATAATCGATGCTAGTTTACAAAACAGCCGCAAGTGAGCACCAATGTATTTTAAATATGCATGCACGAGAAAGCACTGAAAAAAATTACTTCGTAAGAAAATCGTTTCTGCTTTTATAAAAACATTTTATTATATAGAGCAACCCAGACGGAGTAGTAAGCTTTCTTCTTATTATTTTTTTTTTAATTTAAGTTGTCTGCGTGAGCAGACGACTCGTGGTACGTGTAATTTGCCCACCTGCATGATCTGTCGCTATGCCCCTAATCTTCTTACGTGTTTTTTTTTTTTTTTTTTTTTTTTCTCTACGGGGCAGCGCATCGTACGAGACCTATCGTGTGCAAAGTGCGCGGCTCGTTTCTTGCTTTTCGCCGGGTGTCCACTAGCTTGAATACTTGAATGAGACAGAATTTGAGCCGTTTATTCACATGGTATAACGTGCGGGGTAATTGAAGCGATACTGAACTGGGATGGAAACGCTGAAAACTGCCACATACGTCGCCGTGTATACTCATGTACTATTGTCGCTATTATTGCGTGGTTAGTCGGGAGGCTTACAGTTAAAAACTATACAATATCACGTTAATGGTCACTCAATGTGACATTTTTTATTATTTTATGAACGCAAATTTTATGCACCAGAAATGCGGCAGCATCATTTTCAACTACACACTAGGCGCAAAACGCGGCCCGGCCTTGGGGCTTTGCCACTCAGATTTGAAATGGAAGAGTTCCTCTGACCTCCGCTCGCTCCGAGCGAGCGTCATCCCTGTGGCCTCGACAAAATGCTCTCCTAAGAGAACTGATTATCAGAATAGCTTCATTTGTTATCATTATACTTTATTTTCGCGACGCCGACAGTGACGCTAAAAGCGTGGCAACACTGACAGGATCACAAGGCGGGAAAAAAGAAACAAAAGATATGAGCAGGAAAAAAGCAATTCGTCCTTGATCATATAAGAAAATGAATCGTAGGAGAGAAGAAATCGTCGGCTGTAAAACCTAGCGACACGAAAATTAATTGAAGTAACGCCGCAATCTACAGCTGGTTGACATAACAGAATATTTTCAGCAAACGCGCGCAGCTGCGCTTTTTTTTTGGGGGGGGGGGAGGGGGGGGGGGGACGGTTCGCGAGAAACGTGATGCGCGGAATTTCACACAAGCGTGAATCTATATGGCGCCATATATGCTTCCACGTAGACTTGTCTAATTTTAGAAGCATGGCGACTGAACTGTCCATGCTCGCCATTGTTTATTCTTCCTCCTTCCCCCTTTCTGTGTTTATTATTTTTTTTAACGGCTTAAATTGCTTTATTGTAATTACTTATTATTTTTGTTATAATAACATTCCTTATGTTACACGAAAAAAAAATAGAGATGCCCCACTAAAAAGTGAAAATTGAGTTATCGAATATCAAGAGCCATACATTGTCTATGGGACCTGGAAAGGTGCCAAACCTGCCGGCCTGTGCGCGCATAGTTCTTCCCGTGGACGCTAGGTGATCCGACATGCGTCCGATGCGCCCGCGCCACCGGCGTGCAGAGGCCAACGGAAAAGCCGATCAGTAGGACACGGCCGCGCGTAACTTGCTGTGCACACGTTTGCGCCATCTCGGACAGTTTCGGCCTTCATTGAAGATAACGCTGCAGCCAAGAAAAAAAACCTACGGTTCTTGCATCTCAGGTACTGGTTGCCGCTTCTCAGTTGTACAGGGCATTCAAAACCACGTTGCTTGCACGCACACGCTTTTTTAACACAGCATTTGGTGTTCGTACATTGTGTCGATAGAGTGCGCGAGGTCAGTTGAATCGATACTTTTATGGGAATCGAAGATATTAGGAAGGAAGCTGTAATTTTAATTTTATGCATCTCTTTCCGCGAATCAATGGAGTTGCGATGGAAAGAGTGCCTGGCAGTGGATTTCACGCTTCGCCACATAACACGTGCGTGTCCAATTCATTTTCTTCACTGCAAATAAACGAGGGGGAAGAAGAGAGGCGTGCACCTTCCACTCCCCGTTTGTTGCTGCCCTACTCTCGGCGTCTTTTCGCTTTCTGTTCTTCGAAAGAGAGCGTGAAAGCGAGTGCGGAAAGAAAGTTGCATATGCTCTCCCAGACTGCGCCGGCCGTGGAAAATTCCGCGCACCGCTTCGCTTGCGCCCTTTGATTCGGCGTGGCGTCCTCTGGCGGCCGCCGCCAAAACGCGCGCCAAGTTGCGTCGTCTGCTACAAATGCGCTGCGTCGTCTGCTACGTCGGATGCGGCTTTTCGTAACCTTGAGGAGCCTCTATTTTTCTTTTGGACGGGCGTATGCGAGAATTTTCGTTCGTGACCATGTCGTAAAGACGCGGTGACGTTACCGCTTTCTTTATTTTCCACAGGAACACAGTCCAACTGCGCTAAAAGTGAAAGGCCTTGCCGATTCGCTCAGATACGCGCGAGCTCCCGTGCAGTGTGCACATCGCTTCGGCCTCCGGCTTTGGAATAGACGCTTCAGCCATGGATGCTATGGATGCCGACTGGTTCGAACGCGACCTTCTGCAGAGGCCAGTAGGCACACCAGGCAACGATAACAGGTAAGCGTACTGTATTTTTTACAAGCATTTTATGCGTTGACCTACAAGTCGCATCGGCAAAAGCAACAGCAGCATTAGCGACTGCCAAGTCATGTATACAATGAACAGTTTTTCATTGCGCAAACTCGAGATGTTCAGAAAATTTCCGGTTCCATCGGCGCATAACATTATAAATGAAAGGCTTATAAACAATTCATTTTTTCGTTGCCCGAGTTTACGAGCAGATCGTCAAATTTAACTAGGTAGTCACGCATTCAGTAAATTTAAAGAATGAACAAATTTCAAGGTATTTTTGCAGATACTTGCAAATAAGGAAGCCATACTTGTATCTCCATGTTCAAACCCATAAATGTAGGCGCTGCAACTGCTAAGTCTCTGATAGTGCGTAATCCGCCAATGTGTCGTAAACGTTAACTGCAAAAACGTAGCTTGTTTCAGGATTATTACTTATGTATATTTACGTTTCACTTATCGACGTTCTTTTTGTTTTAATTACGAGCCGGCACTGCTGAATATAACGCTATCAGTCTACCATGCCGACACCGGATAACTGCGGATATTTTAAGGAGCCCATTCTTGTTTCCGCCTCCCCTCTCTCTCTCTTTTGTCGTGCGTACTTTTCCGCATATGCGCATATTTACGAACAATGCGTGTGGCCATGACGTCAACTTAACGGCACGAATTTTACGCTATTTTGGTTCACGAAATTTCCGTAAAAATTATACCATGTTCTGCTTTTGCTTATGTTGGGATTCAGTGTAGCTACCCTCCCTCCCCGTTTTTTGTTTTTGCTGGTTTACCCTTCCCGGCTACTCGCAGCTGAACACGTGATAGCGGGTTCGACTCCGACCGCAAAGGGCGCATTTATAGACGAGCCGAATGCAAAAAAAAAGAAAAAGAAAAAAAAGAGAGACGAAACGCTAGCGTATCGTCCGTCGTGCGCACTGAAAAAAAAAAAAAAACAGGTCTTCAGAATTAATCGCGAGTGCTCCGCTATGGCGCCACTAATGATCCAGCGTGCAGCTTCAGGGCGTTAACATTTCGAAATTTAGTTTGAGTAGCCTTAGTCCCCAGCACATGACGCTAACCGAAAACTGTAGCATCATAGCGAGCAGTTGCGCAAGTTTTAAGGCAGAAATTGTGAAAGGGAATAGATGTCATGATCCACTCGTTCGTAGCACAAAGCTAATAGGAAGTCAATACACATTTCTGATAAGGAAAGCCTCCCAGTTGATGCAAGATCCCGAATCAGGGCTTATTAGTCCGTATGTATTTGTTTTGTGGCTTCATGCTACAAACGGGGAACCTGGCAAATTTTATTCCTTTCATGAATTTTAGCCCCCCCCCCTCCCTTTTCAGGCTCCCACATAACTGATTTGCCATATGCAGTTTTCGTGGCACGCGTGAGACGTGTGAAATAATAAACATATTGTAGTAGTGCAAAGTTTGACAAAGAAAAAAAAAAAAAACAGAAGAGGCAGAGGAGAGAAAGGCAGGCACTACTCTTTCTAGTGCCTGTCTTTCTTTGCTCTCCTTCTTCTGTTTTATTTCCTTGTCAAACTTAGAGCTGCTACAATATGTTTAGTAAACACCAACTCGCCCAAGAAGTTATCCTGAAGTGTGAAGTCATGCCTTTCCTACTTTGCTTGTGAGTGCACCTGTTCATTGGCATCGCATGGCCATCCGTGCAGGCTCTTCCGCTGTGGACACAAGCGCGCACTACCAGTGGCACCTCCATCGCCCGGTGAAGCCAAACGCTTCCGGCCAGACGAACAGCAGCAGCTGTGGCCGCAGCAATGGCCGCAACTGCTGCCACAGCAGCCAGAGCCACAACAGCAACTACAGCAGCAGCAACAGATGATCCAAACTCCCATTCAGCATGCAAACTTCGACAGCTGGCTTGCCGAGGTTCACGGCTGCTAGATCTACTCTTCAAGCGCAGGCTGGCCGCCCAACGAAGTGCACTGTCATCGGTTGTGCAGCCTGCCTACGCGGGCGATGAACTGTCGTTACAGTGCCGCTTCCAAAGGCAGCGGACATTTACAAAGTGCTTTTTAGGCCTCACGCACATCCGAGCGAAGTTCGTCACGTGCCAAAGACGAAGGTGTCGTGCTGCGCACTCTGCCCTTGCACTACTACCACTCTCACTCTGGAGATGTTGGCAACGGCTGGCAGGGCGCCAAATTGCACGGAAGAACACGTTGGCTGTGATTCGAAGATTGTAGCAACTTGTTTTCCTCAATAAAGATGTTCTATCGTGTTAATTACACTATCAGACTCACAAGGCTTACATGCTGCTCTAAATGTGACATGCGCAGCACATGCTTTACGATAAAACTAACAGCACGGATGCTGCACGCACTTTCCTGGTAGACGGTGCAGGATAAAAGGAACCATTTTGTTGCAGTAATTACTGCATATGGCTCCCTAAGTCATGCTACCACTCAAAGACGCCATGGAGAACACATGAACTGCACTGTAATGCCGACAAAGCCTCCTTTTCTATGCTCTCCATTGCACGTAACAGATGTCATTCAAACTGGTTGAGCGGTTGCATCTGAAAAGCATCTGCACATTTTACATTCACTTGATTAAAAAAAATAATTGTGTGCGCTACAAGCTAAAGCTTCCTCTTGACGCATAAAGCTGTTTCCAATGTTCTACATTTGCACCTAAATTCACAAATTTGCATAAAGTCTGAGGCCAGCTTGACCCATTGTTTTATGCTACTTGTAAGTGGGTTGCAGCAAAAGCTTTTGCACATCAGATGATGGTGCAAAGTGCAAGTAATGAACCTGCAACTAATTGGAAGATTAATCAGAAATACACACTTGTAAAGAGACTTTATTTCTTCCTTCTTTCAGTTTTTTTTTTTTTTCTTGCCAGACAACAAGGACCTTTCTGTACAATAGGTTTAAAAAGAAAACTTGTCAGACAAAACTAAAAGTTGGCTAAAAAAAGCATCAGGAGCACATATAGCTGCCAATTTGTGACCAAGGAATCAATAGATTCTTGTTCGTGTACAGTGGGTTAGCTGCTACAGACACCTTTGTTCAAGTAAACATACACACAAGCTCCTGCCCCTAGTGAGCAAAAAAAGGAAAAGCAGAATGCTGGGAGTGGGCACAGTATTTCTAAACGGACAACGACATGGTACAAGTTTCTCATGGTACATGCAACGAGTACAGTGCATCATTGGTATTCGATCTAACAACCAGTTAAACAAAAATGGCAAACAAGACACTTGTGTAATGCTTCAAAGTACGACCTCACCATGTCGAGCTTAGCGATGTTTTTTACAAGGTAAGCAACAGCTTATCAGTAACCTCGGTGCAACGTAAGGCTGGCATGTGTAATGCGTGAAGATCCTCCAAAATAACGGCGAATATTAACTCTGGCTGGAACGGTAGGTCATGCACCCGCTCGACTTTCTCAATGACTGAAACGCAACGACATAGAGAACGAAGCTCGCCAATAAATTAGTGCCAGCACTCAATGTTAGCATTGTGCTTGGAAATAACTACGGTATGCTGCAGAGTAAATTGCAAATACAGGTAGCACACCTCTTCCTTAATCTTTAATTACCCGTGAATGAAAACCAGTAGTTGCCCCTACGAAAATCCTACTGTGCACTGATAATTTCTGAGGCCATGCACTGCCACTGTTAACATCACTAGGTATTGCACACAGGGCCCCCACCGACCCAAACCAAGCGCGTTCCAACAGAGTGCTGGGAAGAGGACACATTAGCCAGTTTCCCTGTTGGATGCATCAATAATAGTTGTCAAGAAACATTTTTCTTTCCTGTTTAAGTACAACACGGTTTGGGTGGCGGTTAAAACCGTTGACCTAATTTGATGTACTATTGCCACCAGGACAATGTAGATCACCACCAGGCAAGCTGCATGATCTTTCATTTCGAAGTGGAATATAACTTGCTTATTTTATATTATGGATGTCAACTGGCTTTAAGAATCTACTACCTGGACCGGACACATCCCTGGGAGCTGGTTGCACTTTTCCAAAGCAGCTGCACTGCTTGTCTTTCACACATGTTTCCTCTTTTTTTTTCTTTCCAGCCTTGACTCTCGGCAACAGTGATGCATTTGTTAACTCAGGACATCATTTTACCTATTCTGCTGGACTTCATTTTTGCCTATTTGGCATCCTTCTAAACATTTACATCACCAAACAGCACTGTGCAACAGACACACACCCAACTACTAAGTTGGTGAGTTTAGACAAACTAAGGACGCAACACTCATTCAACACAAATGGCTACATACTATGCCTCTGTAGAACCATGCAATGTTGTAGAAACAGTGCTTACACCCTTTACAGACAAGTTTAACTTAGGTATGCAAAGGCTATCATTCTAAATATACAGAAGCTGTCATTCTGAAAATGCTGGCTTAGTGTTCCGCTCGCTGATGCTATGTATGTTTTTGCACCTCTTAAGTAACATCACCTGCTTTCCCAAAGGTTGAAATAGCCGTTGTAAATCATAAGCAGGGCTCCTCGGTTGAACTATTATTACGTTGTTGAAATGTAGCTCATCTTGATATCCCAGGGGTCGTCCAACATCCAACTGCTTAGTGTGGTAGTTCGGCCTTACATGGCCTTCCCATTTCACAGAAGAGTAGTAATGGCACTAGTGCAACTGGCAGCCAACCATAAACTGCACGAGTTTTGAATGCACAACAGCTTTACTGCGCAGGGAAGAAGAAAGAAGAGTGCTAAATCACACTGGACAGTTTCTGCAGCATTGCATAGAAATTGTGAGGCAGGGTATATAATCGCCGACTGCCAGGAAGCGAGCTAAGCATTAGCTGGTCCCAATGGCACCGAGGTGTGAGAAAAAAAATGAATAAATAAAGGACTGAATCACATAAGCACAGTGTCACATATGTCGACACTTTGCGAGGAAGTAGAACAGACGGTAAGCCCATGCCCGACATGCAGCTCTTGACAGCAGCAATACTAAGTTACACGCATACAGGCAGCGTGCTAGCTTGTATTGGAGACTTCGACGGTTGTCGTGCCTAGACGTGAGTCTGGAATGCTTGTCTTTTGCATCTATCTCATAGTACCACCGTATGACCAAAAGTCACGGGCAAGGCGGTGCACGTTGCGAGTTCAACGTCTGATAAAGCGTCTAAAACTACGAGAGACACCACAGTAATACATGTGCCAGCTGTGCAATATTGCTATTGCCTTCTGCCCCGGTCAACTCCCACCCTCTCGGCAATGCCACGTGGCCATGGCAGCTGCATTGTGGCTAGCTGCCTGATCTCAGATGCTGCGTCAAAAAGAAATTTTCAAACAAATGGCTTTACAAGTGGCCGACCCAGCAGCCTCGACCAGAGACGAAGAGAGAAGGACCTTTGCCACACGACAGCGAGCGCACGTGCACTAGGAGGCATGCCTGCTCGGGCAACTGGGCCAAAAGAAATAGTGAAAGCTCAACTCAGAGCTAAACAAAAGTGGTCTCCAGTACAGCCAGGCTTCAAGAGACTTGTTGCACGACTCCCATGGCACGGCCCACGATGCTGCCCAGGACTCCCTTGAGTGATGACAATGCCTGCAGTGAATACTAAACTGAGTACTTGGTTGCGTACTTACAACTGGTAACTAGCTTGAATGTTTTAGAACAGGTCCTTGTTCGTATCATTCGCACATCTTTGATGACAGCTGCTCTGTACCAACATGTTGTGAGAAGTGGGAAGGCGAAGCAAACATTGTAAAGCTGTGGATCTATCCATGCAAGAAGCCTTCGTGGCTACCATCCACTGCTACCGAATTTCGGAGAATAGTACACACCTTGGTGGGCTGCTGCTGAGAAGGCGGAGAGTTGTTGGCTTGCCGGTGTGCATCGAGGCACTTCTGGTAGCGCAGTTTGCATGCTGCCTCAATGGTCTTGCAGAGTGCACCCGCAGATGGCTCGCAGTGAAGCACGTGTGCCTCGAATTGGTCCTGGGCTGTGTGCACGATGAACCCGCAATTCCTGCGAACCAACAGCGGTACTGTGAGCTCTTTGTGACCACTGCCTCTCAAACATCCTGCTTCTAGATACGAGCCTATGTTGTGGCACAGCCTCGTGGTTGTTGCAGTGTGGCTTCTGTTTGCACAGGGGCAAGTGCCAAGTGTGTGTTCAGTACAAATGTGCACAGCACATTGCTCAGAAAGTTTACAGACATGGCTGCTGCGGACATCCTGAAAGTGGCAGCTATAGAATTAATGAATCAAACATCTCAGACTTATTAAAACCGTGAAATGAAGCTGCCTTGCTATATACAGTATAACCTCGTTACAATGGATATGTTTACAACAGACATTCTGATACTACAGTATATTGCCGATTATAAGTCGACCCCCCAACTTGCAACCCCTTCTAGGGGAAAAAAAAGTTGACTCCGAACACAGCCTCATGCTGCGGCCATAGCTCACCAATAAGTTTTTCAGAAGAGGGAGTGATGCAAAGAAACATATATTTGCCCATGAAACATTGCTTACAACTCGTCGTCACTTGAAAGAAGGACGCAGTTACGGTAATTGCCATCGTGTGAGCCACTGCTGCTCGCCGTCGGAACGGGTGCCGGTGGTCGTGAACCCAATCTCAAACCGCCTCCTCAACGGCAGGGTATCGTCCAGACTTCGGCCCACGAAAGGAACGGCGTGTAGCAGCGCACATGAAGATCTTGGTCCTTTGTTTTCTCCATTCCCTCACACACTTTTCCGACACATCAAACTTGTGCCCTGCTTCAACGCTGCTTTCTGACTCTGCGTAGAGGATCGCTTGCCTCTTAAAAGCAGGGCTGTACTGTTGCCGGCGTAGCGGTGGCATCTTGGCGTCCGTTTGGCAGCATCGCAAATCGCGCACACCACTGCTCGCAAGCGAAATGCAGAAATGGCGAACAGGCGTGAGTGCAAAAAGATGCAAAGATGCTTGTGGGCGCACGTGACTGGTCATGTGGCTTAGTTCCCCGCGAAGTGTTGCCAGCCCACACGAATGCCGATGGTTTGTCAACGAATCGTTTCTATTGTATGAAAACAAAACTGCAGGGCGCATCGCAAGGTAAATTCCTCTTTATTCATAGAGCATCGTTTGCCCTCTATCAAAGGTTTGAAATGCTGCTTTTGAGACCGTGTTTCACAAGCAGTTCGCATTAATGCCGCGCATCAGTGATTTTTAAACGTGCTCCGTAGTTTCGCCTCGCATGGTTTCGCTATAGTTTGCAATTGTAGGTGGCGACTCCGCTCGATCTCGCGGCCAATTACAGTCACACGTCTGCGATGTTCGCGACGAGTGGGGCGCGCTATCGTAATCTGATAATTGAGCTTCCGCCTGCAGCTGCCAAACTAAAGCGTAATTATATTCTATATTATCGTCGACCCGTGAACACAGAACGAGTGCGAATGCGTCACTAAGTAGCGCAATTTTCGACAGCCATCACCTCGCGACGCACAAGCAGCAGACGACGCTCCCGAAGCGAGCATCAGACCAATGGCGAGGCGTGCTGGCAGGTACTGGAGCAACACGGCAGAAGCAGCCAATCGGAAGCCTCGAATTAACTTCAAACATGTGCTTTTTGTATGCTTGTTACTAAATGGAGCAACTAAAGCCCCTCCATCACGTCTGCTGCCGCATGGAGGGGCTTTAGGAGGAACTATGTAGCTGAAACGGAGAACTTGAACAAGCAGAAATGCTCTTTACGATGAGCCCAAAATGGTGGCGTCCGGTTGCGCTGTTTCCAAGCTATAATTTTGAAAAACGCTGTTTTCTTTTTTTTTGCTATTTCCGCAACTTTCGCCCAGTCGGCAGACGCAAAAAATTTTTTTACAACACTTCTACGTAGTTTTCAGTGAAGGTATTTTGGAATCAGATAGAAAAAGAGCTACACAAACTGAAAATGTGATTTTCCAAAAACCGCATTTTTTTTTGGTTCCCCGTTAAGAATAAATCCGATCTTTGACCATGTTTGCGACTTGTAATTCTCTCCGGTTATAACACATCCATTCACTGTTTACATAACAGTCTGTTGTAACAGTACTTGGATTTTACATACTCCCTTTACAACAGACCAAAATCCTCTTCACTATGAAGGTCTGTTGTAATAAGGTTATACTGTAGCCCGAATGGGAAGGAGTTGCAACGACAAACCCAACAAGGTATGTCCCACTGAAATATCCTGAAAAAAATCAACTGATCTCAGTTTCAGCTGTGATGCTTAAATCACGTAAGTAAAAAGTTGCACTCCACTGTAGGGTGGGGGGGGGGGGGGATGACGATTTTGGATTAATGTTGAAATATTGAAGATCTTTGATGTGCACATAAATCCAAGCATACAGGTGTTTTTTTAATTTTACCCCTCTAGAAATATAGCTGCACTGGATGGCAATCAATGATGCCATTTACATATTTTACAACAAAGCAGCATCGCACTAAACTACTGCAGCATGTAACACTCCACTTACTTACTTCTGTAATTTCCAAACTTAAAAGGAGCTCTGTCCTTGCAATGAATTATGCATTCATTATTACATAAGCCTAAGTCAAATCTCGTTACTACGAACACCGGATTAACGAATTTTTCAAAGTTACGAATATTTTGAAAATCCCCGCCAGACTGCCTATATTTTCAATGTAAAAATATTTCAGAACAACGAATTTCAAATTAACGCATATTTCAGAATAACGTACATAATTTATTTGCTCGCCTATACTCAAGGAACATCAGTATTACGAATTTATTAAAAAGTGACGGCACCGCAACTCTCGCGGGGCACAGCATACGCCGTTTTTTCATGCCCGCCTCGAAAACGGTAGCTATCATTATCGTCGTATTCAGAGCCAACTGCTAGCGCCACCACACAAACATGGTTTGATGTACGGCAGGCCTAGCCAGCCCTAGCGGCCTCGTCAGCCTCATTGTTCGTGTCACGCTCGCGCGAAGTTTGCCGTGTGTTGTCGGTTTTCTTCACATCTTTCTGCAGCTTTTTGGGTGACTCGACGATGCCTATAGCAGGTGCAGGCGCTAAGAAGCGCAAGCAGTTTTCTTTGCAGGAAAAGGTGGATTTGTTCAAGGAAATTGACGCTGGCAAAAAGCAAATCGACCTTTGCAGAGAGCGTGGCATTGCCCCATCGACCCTCGCGACCATTTTGAAAGACCGAGAAAAGGTTCTGAAGCTTCACAGAGAGTCGCAACTTGCGCCTACGAGGAAACGATTGCGCCTGGGGAATTTTCAAGATGTCGACCAAGCTGTGCTGACCTGGTTTAAAGATGCCAGGCTGCAAAACGTCCCAGTGTCTGGCCCAATGCTTCAAGAAAAAGCCCGCGAGTTCGCCGACGCACTTGAAGTAACTGGGTTCGATGCCCGTTCGGGTTGGCTTTTTCATTTTCGCCAGAGGAACGGCATAACCTGGCAGGTAGTGTCAGGTGAAGAAAAGGCTGCAGATTCCTGGCGGAATGATCGTTTCCGAGGGATTGCAGAGTCGTACTCTGAGGACGACATTTTCAACGCGGACGAGACTGCGTGCTTTTACCAGCTTCTGCCGGATCGGACGATGCACTTCAAAGGTCAGCAGTGTAAATGAGGCAAAAAGTTGCATCTCCGCGTGACGGTTTTGCTCTGCTGCAATGCATCGGGCATAAAGAAGATCAAGCCGCTGGTCATCGGGAAGTATGCAAAGCCCCGCTGCTTGAAGCACGTCGTATCGCTACCATACGACTATCGTGCGAACAAGCGCACCTGGATGACAAGAGAATTGTTTTCGGAGTGGCTCCTCAAACTCGACGATCAAATGAGGAAAGAAAACAGGAAAATTCTTTTGTTCGTCGACAACTGCTCAGCACACATTGTGAACGTTCGCCTGACGCACGTTCGCCTGGAGTTTCTGCCTCCGAACAACACTTCCTTGCTGCAACCCCTTGACCAAGGAATCATAAAAAGTGTTAAGGTGGAATTTCGCAAGCGCCTTGTGCAGCGGTTGATCATCAATCTCCGCTTAAAGCAGCCGACATCGATCAACGTTCGTCAAGCGGCAGAAATGCTAACGGGAGCTTGGTGGAACGTGAAAACGTCCACGATCAGCAACTGCTGGCGAAAACCAGGCCTAAGAAAAGCGCCTGAGCAGCTTGAAGACGACCTGGAAGAGAACCACAGCACCCCAGGAGACCTGTGGACTGAGGTTGAGGAACTGCTGCCCGACGTCTCATCCTTCGATGACTACGTGGAGAGCGACTGTGCAGCGCTAACATCGGCGGACTTGACGACCGAGGAGATCGTCAATAGCGTTCGCGACGTCTCCAGTGACGACGACGACCCGAAGGATGAGGAATCTATGACACCGAACACCGAGGCCGATGAGTCCGTAACGCACTCGGATGTTTTAGTGCATATGGACAAAGTCCGCACTTACATTGGTCGGTGCAGTGATGTGCCCGATGAGGTGCTACGTCAAGTGGAAGGTGTGGAGGTGTATTTAATCAGCCGTTTTTGCTCCGCGCGTCAAAAAAAAATCACTGATTTCTTCAAATAAATTACTTTTGAAGTGAGCGTAAAATTTTCTAGGTTGATTTTTTGCATTTGCTTGACGGTGCACATGGCAACTGTCAAGGTACGTCATGTTCACTCCTAGGTTTAACCACGGGCCTACAATCGAAGTTTTTCATTACAACGATATTTCAAAATAACGAACGATTTGCGGCGGTCCCGCTTAATTCGTTATATCGAGATTTGACTGTATTTCAATCTAGGTCAACTTGCATTTTCCTTTAGTTTCACATCTTTTTAGAAAGTAGCTTTAGAATGAACTTGGGCTTCCGTACTCAAATTAACGTAACATGTGGCAGGTGCCATCATCGGTCAATTTCTGAACAAATGCGAATAAAATTTTTCGCATTTCTGAGTGGAGGAAACTCCTATTAACCAATGGAAGGAGCATTTCGAGTCAAAAGTGCCAAATATCTTTATAGTACTGTCAAATTTAAGTTAAGAAAAGTGCTCTAGTGCTGCAGCTCCCTGTAGACAACTGCAGAGCTCTGCCCCGTAGGTGAAATCATAGGCAAACTTGATGTCAGCGCCTCAGAAAACAAATCTGAAAGACCAGTTCAAAACTTCCATGAATTTGCCTAGCAATTCACATACACGTTTGAAATGGCATATTCAGAAACCAGTGGCACACTTCAGAGTGGTGAATGATTCGTAATTATGTCTGCTGTGGACAGACCAATTGAGACATATTCGTAGGCCTGCTAAACACATTTCCACTGTGGACTTACAGAGCGCTAAGCTCTATGCCTTGGCATTGTTCTAATTTTTTTTATTTCAGACTATTTCCGCCAAAAATTGAAGGCTAAAATAAAGAATTTCCATTTAGCAGTCAGCAGATTTCAGATCCTAATCTTCTATCTCATGAATCTCATCAATGCCTTCCAGTCAATGCAGCACAAGTCAGTGTCTTCAACTCAGGTTAAGCAACTCTGGAGAAAAAAAAGAAAAAGAAAAAAAAGTAAGAAGGGTGTTTTTTTTGTCCCACAACAATAATTGACATCTGTTTCGCGTGACTTACCTTGCACTACTGCCATGCACTCGGTACTTCCAAGTCACGAACAGCCTGTGCATTATCAGTATAAGTGCTCCTTCTGTACTAATGGTGAATAAAGAATTGAATTGAATTGAATTGAAAAAATTGAATTGGACAGCATTCATGATAGGAAAGTGCCGAGCAACAAGTTTTCAAGAAAGGAAACTCAAGCAAGCCAAATGGTGATTACTGTTGTGGGACAAAAAGGCACTTTTTTTTACTCCATCTTAGAGTGAAGTGCACATCTAAGACAGTACAAAAGATGGGTGACACTAGACAAGAACTGAGTCGCAGCGGGAGGTTTGACTTTGTGCATCTAGGCGTGCGCCTGGCCAATGTGATCCGACTAGGTCCGCACCACGCTCCATCTAGCTCTGTGTTTAGACAGGAGCTCCTTACATAAGGCTTTGTCTTGAGCTTGCTCCACATGAACCCCAACTCACGTGACTTCCTTGCCAATGCCGAGGAACGAGAGGAACCGAACACGACACTCGGCCAGCACTTGGCCACGCCCGCCGCCTGCTGGATCCAGTGTCACCGTCACTGTCGAAGGGGCCACTGCCACCTGCCGAGGGAGACACCACACTGATCTAGACGGACTCGGGTTGACTCAAGCGCTGTTTAACAAAGTTTTGTGCTACTTCAAATGTCAGGTTCAGTTGGGGTGTGCAAGATTTTGTCCCAGAACTCGGAAAGGGACACCTCCGTACCACCACCTGTTCCCAAATAAAGATATTTGGTAGGGCAAAATGCTAGAAACAAATACTGCTTGTAAAAGAACAGAGTCTTTAAATAAACAGGCAATACTATAGAGGCACCAAAGGACTGTAAGTCCTGGTAAAGTTAAAGCAATTCACATTTAAAATCTGCACTGCTTATACTGCTTTGAAGACTTTTCATCGAAGCCTTTGAGACCATGTTGAGAGGCCACTAAACATGTATTCTGCTGCTGCAAGTTTTCACAGCTTGAGTTACCTTCCACGATATCAGGAACAGGCTCCAACATTGCGGCGATTTGGGCCTTCTGGTTGTGCATCGGAAACGACTTGTAGCACAAGAAACACAGACACAATAGAAGACGACTAGCATTCGTATATTGTTTGTTGTATTCTTTTGCGTTTGTGTTCCTTGCGCTACAAATCATTTCCGAGGCTCCAGCAATTACAGTGGCTCTAACAACATTTACTGCCAGAACAGTTGCACAACAAATAAAATGCTCGCTAACAAAACACAACTGCCAATCAACTGAGACACCCCAAAAAGCAGCATACCTGTACGGGCAGCCAGTGTGCGCGAGGTACGCGATCGAGCAGGGTGTCAATGGCCCCGTTGAGCAGGTCGATGCCGGCGGCTGCCGCCACAGGCATGCTGCCCAGGTACAGGGCCCGCAGCACCTTGCGCGGCTCCTCCATGGGCCGCAGGAGGCCCCCTTCCACACCATCCTCTGAAACGTTACAGAGCACTTCACATAAGACACAACACAAACACAAAGAAACCTACAGTCAAAAGTGCCCCTGCAGTATGCTTAATCACACATGTCCTGACGGGAGTTGAAAGACTTTTTGTCCTGACCAATTATCTTTTCGTCGGGACAACCATTTTTCAATCTTATTGTCCAATAAACCTAACTTACTAGATGGCACATATCCTGTACCCTTCTTTGCCATCTTTCGTTTTAAAGCAAACTTCCCCATTGTAAAAATTCAGTTAATTCAAACTTCTTACTTGTCCATGCCTGGAAATATCTGCTGCATTTGTCGCTTGCAGCAAAACATTCGCGTTTTTATGTGACTAACAACCGCAAATAAAGCTGATTGCCTGCCCTAAAAAACAGCCATACTAGCCAAATCACGCACACCAACAATCGCATGCTGAGTGAGGAAGAAAAAGAAACCGAAACGATCTGACTTTAATTCATTGCGTGCTGACTGCATCTTAAAGTCACTTTCATTGCAGTGCACTAGTGTCATATGAGAAAGCGTCCTAAGATTGGGAAGGGGCTACCAGCAGTCACGGGACATAACACATTTAATCCCTTAATTACACATGCATGCACATGTTGTATAATAACAAATACCACCATGATGACTGGCGTCTAAAATCTTTACTGGCAATCATGCAGAGCTGTCTTTGCTGTTGCTGCTGCAATGGGAAACAACAAACATAACAATGCTGGTTGGTATGTTGCCCTGAGTCATACCTATAAAAACTTCTGATACAGTCGCCGACCGATAAATCGGACACCGATATTCGGACATGCTCGTTAATTCAAAGAGTCGCACGGCACCGCCGATGATCCCATAGAAGTAATGTGTAAAGACGACCAATATTTCGGACAGCTGCGAGATCTACATTCGATAATCCAGACCCTGTCCGAGACTGTCGCGCACGCCGAATCGCCAGCCATTATCTCCTCCGGCACCCGTACCATACAAAGTATGGCCTCAGAGATCAAAACGAAAGCTAATTGGTGATCTATGAGGCTTTATTTCGATCGCTACTTTATGCCTCAGAGATTTGTGATTGGAAATGCCGATCTTGGAGGCACTAGTCAACTGTGGGAAATCGTATCGACATTGCGAACATCCTACATTCCGGTTCCTATATCCCCGCGCTGCGCTGTTATCACCACCATTCTGTCGAATGCGTCTGCGGTAAAGAGATCTGCGTGCGCGTTCATTTTTATCTTGAGACTTGCTTTATTTTACGCTCTGCTGTCTCAAAAGACCTGAGTTAAATGGCGCCAACGGTGCCCTCACAGCCAGCACCGAAGGCCGCGCCAACAACAACGAAACGCGGCAGATACAGTCAACTGCCGATTTTTCGGACGTCCGATTTTCCGGACATGCTCGAAAATTCGGACGCTTTCGCGGCGCCGTCACCAGCCCCATAGACGTCAATGGTCAAGAACGTCGGAAATTTCGGACGCCGAAACTCTTCGGCGTCCGATTTTTCGGACTTTCTGCCCAAATTGCAGGTCTGAAAGGTAATAATTGAAGCCCCCACCTCTGCTGCATCTATCATCTCGTAGGTTCGAACCACTGCTTTCGCGAGTCGACCTGTTTGCGACAGTAGCAGAGTCCGAAAGCCAGCTTTGTCGCGATGCCGAAGTGTTATGGGGTGAAGCGGACCAGAAATTCAAACGGGCCGCTGTCACGGCACCGTGCAGCGATGTCTTTACAGATAAGCAGCAGAAATGCACGGAGGCATGATGGCAGCAGGTGGCAAATGTGCCAGTACGGCTCAATTGCTGACAAGCCTTACGATAAGCATCTTCAGTCAACTGCTCGATAGTGCATGTGGCCTGGTGCAGTTGCATGTGTAGTGCACGCATTTAATAGGCGAGAACCCAAACGCGCCGTGCCGCCATTCATGCTGCCTCTTTGTGCGACCGCTAAGTGCGCCGCACAGACGCGTTGCCTTCACGAACGAAACCAGCTCGTCATCGTACAGCGATCACATCACACTGCCGGAAATACAGGCGGACTTGGTCGCACGTAAGTGGAAGTGCGGGCAGCAACGCATTGACAACTTTTTTCGGCCACCGGGACCCTGAAGTGTCAATAAAAGTATTTTTTTTCTGACGCATTCGTTTTTTCAGACATTCGATAATTCGAACTTATTTACGTTCCCCGTGGAGTCCGAATTATCGGTCGTCGACTGTAATTCAAACAAAATCTTGAGGTCCTTTCGAGTTTGAATTACCGAGAGTGCTGTAGTTCACTCATGACGGTCTGAACTAGCTGTGGCTGTAGGAAAAGCAAAAATTCAGGAGTCCCTACCCTGTTGAGGAAATGGGGGCAAGTTCTGCTTTGCTAGGGCATGCCTAACGTCCTGCTTTTATTTATTTATTTATTTATTTATTTATCTTAGGTAGTGGCCGTCCCCGGAATGCCGTTTTAGGGCTGAATTGGCATGGCATATTTCATGTTCTTTCCAGCGTTTGTCAACCTGTAGAACGGCCCAACGAAATGATCACACGTGATCATATAAACGCGGGTTACGAATTCAATTTTCTTGAAGTCGGAATTTTTATGAAATGTGCAGCTCCTGACATCGGCCTTACGCGATGTCCAACAGATTGCTTTAAGTCCGCCAAAACGAAATATTTCAATGAAGCGCCCATATCAAGTGTACTGCTTCCCGTCTCCGAACTCTGGTTATTGCAAATCAAGCTTTTAACCGTGTGTCTCACGCTTAGTCCTCACAAACCAAGAAGCTGACAAGATGGCGCACAAGCTGCGAGTGCACCAGGCGTGAACCAGTGCAAGTTAATGGCAGCTTCGTATTGTTTGAGGATTTTCACAGAACACGACCAAGAAAGATTATTCCTTCCTTGGCGTGGGTAGCGAGAGGGTACAGCCCTCTCACTACACGTTTCTTGAGGGGAATTGCTTTTCGCATTGTTCGTGTCCAGCCAACTCAGAGAGCCGCAAACCGCTTATTTTTTTTAGCGAACCTCGCTGGCTTCACACGACAGTTACTCCAAGCTTTGCTTGAAAAGCTCACCCATTGAGAGGCTGGCGAGGCGGTCCAGGGCAGAGCCCACACGCCTGGCCGGAGGCTCCGTGGGTGCTGCCCGTTTGTCGCCAGACGGATCTGACAGGCTCCGCTCCAGCACCATCTTCTTGCACACATCTCGCAGGGCATTGGCAATGATGCGCGCTGGCATGTCGCATCGGAAGACGTGGCACATGAAGCGCCGGGTGCCACTGTCACGGGCTACGTAGGCAAAGTCCCTGCAAGAAATCAAACATCGGAGTTGCGAAGGTAATCGTCAGGAGCCATGGTAACTAATTAAGGTTTCTGAAAATTATCTAACGTACAGTCAAACCTCATTAGAACGAAGTTGAAGGGGGAGTCGTAATTCGCTATAGCCAATATCCATTTCTACCGACAATTAGCCAGCAAGAGAGAATGTACTCACCACTGAACATCACAGCAGCCCGCCGCGCAGAGAAAAACAGCCGTCGGAAGGCAAAAAACTAGCAAAATAATAAAGAACAATGCACTTTATTTCCGCCAAATTCAGCACACCAGCTGGCAGATCACTTCGAAAAAAAAATAGTCCTTAATAGACTTTTGCCAACTCTTCTTCAAGTGGATGACTGCTTTTCCAGCTGCAGCCGCTATTTCGAGTCCATCCTCACCGTCATCATGAGCACCAAAGAAGCGGCGCAGCAGGTCTGTCGCATCCAGCGCTTGCGCAGGCGTCGGGTTCGCCAACATTAGGCTCCGGGGTGTCGACACATTCGTCACTGTCGTCATTATGCACCCCCGTCACCGCGCGCACAATTTCCACATCTGACAACTCTTCGGTTGTCACCGCGTCAGCATCGGCACCGACGTACGTGCAGAAAGTGTCGCAGTCAGGCACAACGCCGACATAAGGAGAGCGTCCCACGACGTCTGGGCCCGGTCGCCTGAGGCACCCTCACTGGCGACATCACCAAGATCTTCGCTGGGCTCTCCGCTGCTGACGCCAAATGAGGCATGCCGGAAGCAATTGGCAATCGTGCTTGCCGTGACGGCCATCCAGGCAGCTTGTAACATCTCGATCGCCATGTACAGGTCGATCGCTGTCTCGTGCTTCATGCTCATATTGAGCAAAATTCGGTCGATGACATGCTTGCGGTAGCCCCTTAAAGTTCATGATCACCCCTTGATCGAGGGGTTGCACAACCGCAGTAGCGTTAGGCGGCAAAAAGCACAGCTCAATGTTTTTAAGCACAACGGTAGTGTGGTGGGCCGCGCAGTTATCCAGGACGAGGCATATCTTGCGGTTCTGCTTGCCCAGCCGCTCATCCCACTCACGCAGCCATTGTGCGAAGATCTCTCTTGTCATCCAGGCCTTGCGGTTGGACACATAACTCACTTGGAGTTTCCGCTTTCCTTTGAAGCATCGTGGTGATGCCCTTTTGCACGAGGGCCAACACCTTTTCGGACCCGTCCATATTCACACAAAGTAGCACGGTCACACGGACCTTGCTCTGTTTACCGCCCTGGCAGTGGTCACCTTTGAGGGCCAAGGTCTTTTGCGGCAACATCTGATAGAACAGGGCAGTCTCATCTGCGTTGAACAAATCCATGGGGCTGTATTTTTCGAGCAGCTGCCCAAATTTCTTCTTGATCCACACCACTGCAGCTTCGCGGTCCACAGATAGCGATTCTCCGCTGACAGCCCTGCCGACGATGTCGTGGCGCTCCTTGAAGAGCTGCAGCCAGCCGTCACTCGCCACAAAATCATCATGCCCCATGATGCAAGCGAAGTTCCTTGCCTTCTGCTGCAGAAGTGCTCCACTCATAGGAGTGCCGCTTGCTCTGATTTCTAAAAACCAGTTAAACACCGCCTTCTCGACAGCTTCGAAGGCGTGGGCTCGCAGCTTCATTCGGTCGCCTTTGACGCCATGTGCGACAGCGCCGGTAATAGCTTCTCTCTTGCTTGAGATCGTCGACAGCGTGCTCAACGATACGCCGAAATCTTAGGCCACTTTTTTTTTCTTGACGCCGGACTCAACGGCTTTCAACATTGCCGACTTCTGCTCGATTGTTACAGTTTTGCGCTTACGTTTGCCGTTGTCCATCTCATGTCTAGCGGCGGAAACAGATAGAGGTGGTGTTGCTCTTCCACAGCGAACGACAAGGAACAAAGCCACAATTTCTGCCGTCCCGGCATCCCGACATGGAGCTGAGGAGAGAAGGAGGTCAGATGCGCGGGCGGATCAATGAGTTCCACAGGAGAGGGGAGGCCGGCTGACTCGCACGCTCGCGCGAGTTGCTGCGCGGGCGAGTCCATTAGTTCCTGAGGAAAGGGGAGGCAGGGAGACGCGCACCCACGCGCATGTTGGCAGGCAGCTCCTGGGGAGCGCAAGGCGCGAGTTTTGAATTACTGCAGCCGTGATGGGACGTAAACCGTCGCGCGCTATAAGATATTGAATTCACGTATACCAAAATGATCAGTAAATGCTCGTTGTGGACAAAGAATGGTTCGTTATATCGATTGTGAGGAAATTTTAGCTTCATTAAAATGAGGTTTTAAATACATGGGTGTCTATGGGAATTTCAAGGGGAATTAGAATTGCTTCATTATATCCAATTAGTTCGTTATATCCCACGTCGTTATAATGAGGTTCTACTGTATATCCAACCTATTTACTTTCAGTGTACAAGCATCTGGAAAGCTCTTGTCTACAAGAATAGCCTGAATCAGAGCTAATTCAAAGTGGGTGCATAAAATCATACTGCAAGGCAACAAAGGAAGTGTCATACACTGAAACCACGATATATTTTTCAACAATGCACCAACTAGGAGGCAAAGCATTCCATTTTACCAAATAGAGGAGAGGGGGAGGCAAACAAACTAGTAATCGTGCACACTGAAAATAAGTCTGTCACCAATAACAAATTTAAACATTAATTTATGCAATGCTTATTCCAATGGTATACTACATAACATGGAGCTGTTAGTTCAGGCTTCTAAAGTTTCCAATCAGGAAAGGGTGTGGCTGGAGGGAGTGCTAGTTAAGTGACGCAACCGCACTAGTAAACTCACTTGTCGCAGTTATCTACCCACTCAAATGTTTTCTTGGGTGAGCCATGATGTTTGCTGGTCACCAGCTTACAGCATATGTCTTCAATGCTAAGGAAAGCACATTATCACTTTCATGCAAAGGACTAAGAAAAGGAGCAGGCAAACTGGACAAAAAAATTAAAGGGGAAAAAAAAGAAGATAATTCTGTGTTTGTTTTCCATGTGCTTTTTTAGTAGTGTTCTGCCCTCTGCGAAAAATTAGCACCCATGAGCAGGCATTGCAAACAAACAAGAACAAAGCTAAATTCATTGCAGGGTACCAAGGTTACAACATGGTTCATGTCAATTGTATGCAGCTGTCTGCTAACCTTTTCCACATTTCTGCTTGGGGATGATAAGGCACTTGAGACAGCAGTCTCATCAGTCACGGTTGCAGTGCGAAGAGCTTAGTCTGCATACACCTTCAGTTCTTCCATTGCAGCGCTTCATGCAAAACTGACTAATCTAATTGACCAGCAAAATTACAATAAACCAAACTGGAGCTTCGCACAAGCTCACAGACACCAAAACCACAATAATCGAAGAGACCAACACCAAAGACTCGCAACAGCAAAGTTTCACTCACCGTTCCCTGTATGCAGCAGCAGGCAACCAAGGCAGCAGAAAAAAAGAGAAACAGGAGAGTTAGACATCGTGTGAAAGCTGTGCATAGCTCCACCGTACCTCTTCACCAAAAGTGCTGTTCAAACTGGTTCAGAAAAGCACATGCTGAACCTCTATATTGCATAACACAACAGGCACCAAAGGCTTGAGACAAACATGTTTTGTCTCACACCTTCTGTGAATGTTTTTGTGTTCAGCAATGGAAAGTAATGAATGAAATACTAACTAGCAAAATCTCATATGTTTTAAAAGGCAAACTGAAGTACTGCAGTAAAATGTCAGACTCTGAAAGAAACCTCATTTTAGGCAGCGTAACTAAAGAGAAGCGTCGTAACAAAATATAAAATTCGGAATATGGGTACATGTGTTGGAAAAGCTTGAAAAAATACCATTTTCATACAGAAACTAGAAAAAATATATATTGCCATCACAACCCAGCAAACATTATGCACTACTTAGGACGCGCAGCTGCTCAGTATGACCTCGGGGACTGTGCAGTGTTGGTGGTCGAAACCGGTGAGAAATCTTGAAGGCAACATGCTGGGTCTCCTTGGAGGCAGCAAAATGCTGGCGAAAGGGCTGCTTTTACAGGTGCAATAACACGCACTCAGGACTACAACCCCACCCACAAAAAATTACGGTTTCTTATTTCACTAACACTCAGACCCTTCTGTAAAAGCACCAAAACACACAAAGTGATACCTTCCAGCTTTGCCCACATGCAATTACAGTTCAAACAATTTATATGAGGCACTGATGTAACAGACAAGTGGGTATAAGAGACATCAGTGCGCCTGCATCGAAATATGGTTCATCAGAAAATGAGAAGTGTTAGCCTGCTTATAATAGACACCTCATATATATACGGGACAAGAAATGCTCCTAAGTGCATGTGTCTTATTAAGGGGTTCAACCGTAATTTATTAATTTATTTATTTACATATACTGCAGCCCTACTTAGGGTTCTAGCAGGAATGGAAACGTTATATAATGCTAGTAAGACAAAAAAAAAACGCACGAAAATACTGCTAATGGTAAAACAATTGTACAGACAAGAGAACAGTAATAAGAAAAATTTTGAAAAGGCAGCAAGTGTGAAAGTACCGGCCATTGTCTCTGCCAACGCCCCAGACGCGAATGGCATGCAGGGGCTGACAGTGGAGCACCGTGCCATCCTGGGGCCGCAGCAGGCGAAGCTGGAAGCCGTCCAGCTCCAGAAGCAGCGACCGCCCCTCGCCCCATCGGCCCACACCGTCAAGGCCTCGGCCCAGTGACAGGTCTACAATGCAGCGATTCAGTGCACGGCTCGACCGTTCGGGAGTCAGCTCACTCTCGGGAATCTCTGACCAGCCGAGGGAACGCACAGCAAAGCGCATTGCTTCCCCGCTGCTGCTGCTGCTGCCGCCAGCTACGCAGTCCTCCTGCGTGCAGTGAAAGAACACTCTAGGAACGATGGTGTGCTGTCCTAACGGAAAGTAAGCTCCATTCTGTGACACAGGCACATACATTTCGCAAGAGTTTGACATGTGAATGAAAATTAAGAATGGTTACTTCTAACATGAAAAATTCCTTAAAAAGGGATGTCACTGGAACCAATGTTTCGACAAGCGATCTTATCCTTTTCAATGCTGCAACTGTTGCAGCCCTGAAGAAGGCAAGACTGCTTCTCAAAACGTTGGCTCCAATGACACCCCCCGTTCGAGAATTTTTCACCTCTTCAAGTTACAATCTTCCCCTGAACTTCTGCTTTATTTGTATTTCTAACATGGAACTACATAATCATATCTCAACAATGCATGTAATACGTGAAAGATGTGGGAATCGAGCGCGCCCGCCCCTTTGGCGCCTCGTTCCCCAGCTAGTGCGTGTGCTGGCCCCGTGTGGTTCAAGCGCCAGGAACCGCCGTTAATCGGCAGTATGGCTGGTATGGCGACCACGGCGGCAGCGCCAGGCCTCTTTTTCTGGTGCGAGCCATGTGTCGGCTTCCCGGCGCGCAGGCTTGCGTCCGCACATGTCTAGACATGCTCACGCCACCCCTCTAGCCTACGTCACTGTGCTGCGCCTGTCCTCATTGGCCACCAATGACAACCCCCTTCTCCCTTGAGCTCGCTTCTGTCTGGCGCTGGCTCGCCCGCGTGAGATGCTCTCAGGCCAGCACGAGAGGTTGACGCGCTCCTCTAGCAGGCGGCTTCTCGTTCGTGTGCTCGATTGCTGCCCTTTGTGTGATAGCGTGATAGTCGTAGTGCCGCTGGCAGGCGTACTCGATCTGTCTTGCGGAGTCCCCCTTATGGCCTGCAAGCCCGTGACTGTCTTACTGTGCTGCATCATGGGTTAATAAACCCGTGTTGTTTTTGACATCCTGCCTCGAGTGCCTTTTCTGCGCCGTGCTGGAGAGTCGACGAACCCGGCCGTAGCGTCTTTGTTCGCTGCGGCAGTGGAGAACGTCGCGTCTCTTGCCGGTCGCCTCGTAGGGTAAGCGTCTTGCAAACCTATCTCCACAAAGAAGAGACACGACTTCATGCAAATGCAAGTATCTCGCTCGTTCTTTGATCTTTGTGTTGCACTGTATCTTTACCTCAGCTTGTCATATTATGGCATCACCAGGAGACTGCAAATTGCTGAAGTACACAAACATGTCGGTTGCCATGGCAATGTGCCCTCACTTCCGTTTTCGGGGTATATCACGTGAGCACGATTGTACCTCACTTGTGCAGTCAAGCACTGTCCACATGATGGGCTGCTGACAATCTGGTGCGTGCTAATCTGACCAACGATGCTCACGCCATCAGTGAGAGACAGAATGCTGCCCTAGCTTCGCTAGTGGGACAACTGAGCATGGCATTGCCATTGTGTCACCACTTCATAGCAGTAGCGGCTAAACGAACTCTGCTCCTCTGCCCGCCATCGAGTGGAACAGCATTCCATTGCAGCTAACAGCGCGAAACACTTCTTGCTCCCTTGTCTAGGTGTTTTGCGCGGTCAGCTGCAATGAATCTACACCAACTCGCCCAGTTTTCCATCCTACTTAATTTGGAACATCATGACAGAGGTGACAGCATGGCACTGTTAAACCTCATGCGTCTATATAACTGTTATTGCAACAGAACTGCTATTCAACCCTGAACAACAGTGCCACCCCTTGAATGATGTAGGAACTCTGTTACAATAATTCCCCCCTGTAATTCCACCAGCAAAGAGGAGCTTTATGGAAGACATGGCTCTACTCCAGCACTTTTTCCTATTTGCAATGTCTCCTATTTTAAAATAATCTGGAACACATTTTCTAAAATACCTTGTACTCTCAGGTGTCAAGCAGAGGAACTTCTAAAAAATAACAGAGCTGGCATTGTTAGTCTTGCCTGTGGCTGAGCAGCCGGCGGCTCAGGTGGCGGTGGGAGCAGCGGCCGGCTTTCAGGTGTTGGGAGAGAGCGAGTGGTGCCCTCGAGCGGTCGCTCGCGTTGTATGGTCCCAGTGCGGATGTGCCAATAGTAGGGCCCATCGTCGTCCAGGTGGCGCTCCCAGCCTTCAGGCAGATCCTGCTGTTCTGCTTCATCCACCTCTTTCTCAGAGAGCCTGCGTAGCACAACCTTCAATGTGGTACGAGAAACAATCCACTCATACACACTCTTCAAAGCACTCACTCTGCTTTGAAACCATTGTATTTACACCATTCTAATCGTATTCAACAAAAAATGAACTTAAATTAGGCATGAAATCAAAACTAACAACAGCTATACCATACCATCATTGGCCCATTAGTGTAAAGAATGTCCCTTTCTTTTCTGTTCTTGTTTCCAATTGTGTTTCCCTAAACGACAAGGTTACCAGGTAAGCACAGCAAGCATTACAGCTAGCTGTAATGCTTCAAGCTTACATTGAAACAGCCACTTGTAAAAAAGCCCCATTAGTTATGATATTATCACGGTAATAAAATCAGAATAGACCACAGCACGGATTTCAGCAGAGCAGCTTTGATCAAGCAGAACATCTTTGTCCTCTTCCACAAACAGAGAATCCTCTACCACGCACAAATAAAGGCGAAACTAGCCACACAATAGCCAGAGACCAACTGTATGCACGTGTCATTACTCCCACTCATCAATAGCATCGGCTCGATGTTTTCGATGTGAGGGCAAAGGACCTCCTCCTCAACATCGGAAGCAGAGCCCAGGACTACAGCCCCTTTCATCTTTATAGATTAATTCATCCAGCAGTGTCACATTCATAACTCGGGTATTGATTCTAATGATCGCAATATCATAAGAAGACAGTAACATGTCTGAGGTCATGCAGAAATAAAAGCACATACATAACAAACCGGTTGGTATCTAATAATAATAATATTAATCAGCAGGCAGCTCACAAGTTATTGTCACCATCTGGCTGCTCGAGCATAGGCTGGCTGGTCAGGTCGATGCCCATGGATTGAACGTGCAGCTGCGCATAACTCCAGCGGCTTTTAATCCCGACGGGTCCATTCAGGTTCACATCCAGATCACCAGAGTCTTCATCGCGCTCTGCGTTAACCAGATACGTGGACTGCATAGTCACTAATTCGTTTAGGGATAGCACAAGCCAAATAAATAGCTCTCAAAAAGCTATTTCATTACGGCACTTCCATAGTAACCAAGCTTTTACGAGTGTTATGCATGATAAAATGAACAACTGCAAGAAAATTCAAAAGGCAATAGTACTGAATGTAGTGCAAGGAAGCTGTGCAAACATTGCAAAACCTACATGCGACAAGAAATGCCTCACGCTCTTTTCTTTCCAACAGGATTCCAGATATAATCTCATTTGTCACAATGTATGACATACTGGGCTTACTGGTTGAAAATTACTTCAGTTTCGTCTGTTTGTGTCCCAACAGTTTTTAGTGTGCTTCATGCCTATCAAAACTTCACTGATACATTCGTGCCATTTTATAGGACTTGCTTAGAGCTGCACATTTCACATACATCAACCATGCCAACTGACAACTGCCTGCCATGTCTTCCCAACCGTCAATGCATTAATATCAGAGTGACACGCAACAATATCAACTACGGAGGGGCAGGGCCCATTTTATAATATGCCAAGTAGTATCGTAGTATCGCCAAGTAGTTCTGTAGTATCGATGCCTAAGTGTGAGGAACAATAAATGATGAAGGCTATCCATTCTCCTGGAATCGTTCCCTCTAACAGCTTACCCGTGACCGAAGAGAATCAAAACATACTTACCCAAGCAAAAAGCGTTGTTGGTGCTTAGCGACGTCATTCTGGTCAGCATTCGTCCATTTGCGTCAGATTAAAGCGCTTCACATCTAATGCTGAATTCGTCTGCAAAAACCAAAGCAGAAAGCCCTCAAACGGACTGCTATACCGCACTTCCGCGGCGATGCTTTGAACTGTCATACGAGGTTACAAAGTGGACCAAATCACAATGAACTGTACAGTCGCCCTCAATATGACTTGCAACACGGGAGCGCGTGGCCTCACGAGTTTAATGATTGCGCACGGCTTCAACTTGCTTCATTTCTGTTCCTTAATATTATTTTCATACTTGGGAACATACCCCAGTGAGCGAACAGCGTTTAGTTATAGAAATAAAGGCTAGTGAAAGGAATGCGAAATCTTTAAACTCGTGCGGCTACACGCTTCCGTGTTGCAAGTCATATTGAGCGCGACTGTACGTCGATTCAATATCGATTCTTATACGGTTGTCACACAGGCATTTAATTTCGATCGCGATTGAGCCCCGATAGGGATCGAATTTCTCTAACGCGATTGGCCCGATCCCTTCCGCGTATTGCGCAAGTAACCCCATCACGATCCATAAACTCGATTACAACCGAGTTCGATCACGATTGAAAGTGGGCCGCGCGACGTTTCCGTGCCAAATCTGCATATAATTATATAAACCAAATTCACCGTGTCTCGCGTAACCCAATAGCTGGAAGTGAGCCTACCTAACCGGTTGTGAGGAGCTACAAGAGCGCGCGCGTAATGCGTGGGTTGTTCTAACAGTTCGCCGAAAGCTAAAGAAAAATGTGGGCCAACGTAGCACGGATCGTGTGCATGCAGAACACTTTATGGACACATTTATACCAATGTCTACAACGTAGGGTTATTCTACGTTCCAAGCGTAGCGCAGCTGAGAAATACACACACGTCAGGAGTATACACACGCACAGGCCGTGCTCTTTATTAAATCGCTCACACTTTGAAATAGTGTCAAAACGCGTCTCTCACTGTATGTAATCGTAGCTTGTAAAACCCTAATTACTTTAAAAAGGGCAAAGGTGGAGCGAAGCAGTACGAGTTCACTTCATGCTCCACATACAGCCGACCGTATCGATTTAGGGCTAGTGAACCGTTCTTCCGAGGCGCCAGCCCAAGCAGGGAAATCCAAAGCACACGGGGCGGCCCCACGGAGACTTACCGCCCTTGCTCGACGTGCGCAGATGTCACATCCAAACGCGATGAGAGAGATAAGAGGTCACTCTGTTATCAGTTGTTGCGAGCGGCCGCAACGCAACGCCACACCGCTACTGCTGGCACCCGCCGGCTTCGCCCGACGGGCACTCCTGAGAGACTGCGCAGGCTGGCGCAGGCGCGCACGCACGGACGCCCCGTCAGCCCCGTCGCCGCACCCCTCCGCACCAACAATCGCACGCGCGCGACCAAAAACATACCGGTCTCACATGGCAACCGCTGGTGTGGATCTTACCAACTGTTACGTCGCCCAACTGTTTGATGCTATGTCCTGTTTCGAAGAAACCTGCCACGCTGACCAATAATAATAATAATAATAATAATAATAATAATAATAATAATAATAATAATAATAATAATAATAATAATAATAATAATAGGAAGAAGAATGCGCTGCGAATTAGTATATAAACAACATTAATGACTTTAAAGTCCGAAATCTTGGTGCCGTATGGGTCCACGTCGTTGCCGTGTTCCTTTCTGTCCCCGTTTTTTATTTTGCATAGCACAATTAACCAACTAAAAAACCCGTGAGCGGATTGATTGGAAAATTTAGTCATGCTGTGGGATCATTGATTCGCGCGAAAATCTTGTGCAAATTCCTATCGTCTAATTTCTGTTATAGGTATATAGTTGCTCTTCTTCAATGTTTAATTAAGACACCACATGAGGCTAGTGTGGGGCACCATTTCAATATGTTACACACATAGGCGAGCGCAGGGTTCCCCTTCAAGGGGGACAAAGGTTCGTCGCAGCGCCCCCCCCCCTCCCAGTTATGCCAATGTATGGCGCTGACATTGAGCCCCCCCTCCCTATTATGTCAATGTGCGGGGCTGACTTTGCGCCCCCCCCCCCCTCTTAGGTGAATAGGGGGGGGGGCGCCTCCCATATATATATATATATATATATATTATATATATTATATATATATATATATATATATATATATAGAGAGAGAGAGAGAGAGAGAGAGAGAGAGAGAGAGAGAGAGAGACTGTTGGCCGTCCTGTCCTGTCAGACAGGACGGCCAGTCAATGACGGGGATCCAAGCCAAGGTCTTAAAACATCCCGCCAAGGGAGCTCAGCCCCCCATGAAGCAGTCCGGAGGGGGCCCGAGCCCCCCAGTCCCCCCCCCCGTACTTTCCGCCTATGGGGTACACGAAGCTTAATTTGCCTTAGCGGTCGTCACCATGCGTATGCGTCATATCCCAAGCAACATTTTATCCTTGGCAAAATGTCGGCCTGACGTCGCTGGCCAACTGCACTGTCGTTGGCCCAACCTTGGCACCCGATGTAGGGCCGGTCTCGGGATTGACATTGGCCTCATGTGGGCCTGCGTCGGCACCCAATGTAGGCCCGTCCACCGTGGCCGACAGGCCGAGTGCATGCCGCTCGCGGGTTGACTAATGCCCGACCTTACATAAGCGTCGATTTACCGACGGCCGTGGGTCGGTTGCGGACGTTTCTCGCTAGTATTGCTCTGCTTTTTTTTCTTATTTTTTGTGCGTGTTCTAACAAAACGCATCAATTGTTTTTCTGGTGTGTTGATGCGTGTCGTATTTAATGTGAACGGGCAGTTTATAGAGGCGTTTAACTCTATCTGAATTAATTACGGGCAGAGTGCACATGTAAGACGGAATTAACGCCTCTAAGGGTCTGCACTTGTTAACGTGTTAATACGTAACACGCAATAAAAGAAAGACGTGAATATAAGTTTTCTCTCTTTAGATCTTTATTTTGCAATTGTATAGATGCACTAATTTTCCATGCAACATTGTTCGCACGGAGCGTTTGCATCAGCCCTTGTGCAACGCAACCGTACAGTCCATGTGATCACGGCATGATAACGCTGACATATATAAATATAAAGACGGACGGCATTCCTGTTGGATCGGCTCCCTTCTTTCGGCCACTTCTCGTGCTCTTGGCCCTGTGCGCAGATGCGACGTTTTAACCGTCGAGATGTTAGACTTGCATTTTTCTTCTGTCGGGAAAAACTGAAGAAACAACAATGAATAATACTGTGAGAAAGGTAGACTATTACTTGACCAGTTGCAGTTGCACAGACATGTCGCGTCTAGAAACTCTATTCACACAACTAAACAAAATAATTTTGTCGCTGCACAAATAAGAAAAACACTGCACTTACAATAAATGCGAGTGTGCTGAAATTCCGAGAAGTGCTTCAAGCTCCACAGCGCACAGACTAGATAATATTGGAGAGAGGATGGATTTCGTTGTTGGCTATGTCACTGGAAAACAAATGGTACAATAAATAGAATAATGAGAACACAATCTTACCTTCAAAGCAGCCGCGGGCCAGTCACATATTGTGCAGTCGGCATTTACAGCACACCTGCGACCAAATTCAATGTGAAAAGCGATTGCGTGAGACTTTCGTAACCAAGCATGCATCTTACCAGAGTTTCTTTTCAGTTGGCGAGAGCAGCGCAGCACGCTATTCACACTACAGTCCTTGTTGCAGGGTTCCCTAGAGAAAACGGCAAGATATGTCACGGTCTTACAATAAGATGCCACAAATAAAAAACAAGAAAATCTGACATATTTGCCCGTCAACGAAGTCTTGGGTCCACGGACAAATATAACCGCCGTTCGCCTGAACATTTTCTGATCTGCCAGCTAGAAGAGACGACCAGATTGACGCATCAATTGTGCAAATAAAATTTGATTTTGTCGCTAGACAAAACTCACCATGCGATACAGCGAGGAAATAAAATGCCACTTACGAGTTCGCTTCAAATCCTCAGCAATGGGAGAAGGCCGCCTCCAGGATCAAGGCAAACGAAATGCCTCTGAGTGCTTGCCCGTCTCTGTGCAGTGTTTCAGCACCTCCTCGCTCGAAAGAGCTACAATTTGGCGGGAACTGACGCATGGAGCTTGCTCCCCCCCCCCCCCCCCCCCCAGCGCTGTGACAAAGAAAAAAAAGAAACGCGAGAGGTGCGGGGTCCGGCGCCCCGCTATGGTAGCCCCGCTGCACGCCCCGCCTCCCTCTTAACACGACGGAGACCGGCACATACCGTTCCTCCTTTCAGGCCTTGTCATTCTTTCTGGGAGAGAGATCTCACCACTTTTTTTTTTTTTTCGGAGGAACGCACGTGTTGCTTATATCAGCTCTTTCGGGTGAGAAAAAAGGAGCGGGAAATTTCAACTGAAGCACATGCCTGAACATTTTAGGGCAGCGCTAATGCGTGCAAGAAGCGGATCGAATTTGAATTGAACCGTTTTCGCTGTTAACACAAAATATCGTTGGTACTCTAACATTAAAACAAATTAACATGAAAACCATAAACTGAGCATCAAGTAGTAAGGGTGTCCGCAGAACTTTTTCCAGGGGGGGTGCATCAGCAGAGGGTGGGGGAGGAGGAGGGGGCATACAGCATAGGTAGCTTTTGTTTCATTGCCGTGACATGACCGGCAAGATTAGTCCATAGTAGTACGTAACGTGCAAAGTTGGCTGGTAATCCTGAATGATGTTTCACGCGGATATGCGGGACTGGAGTGTGCTAATCAAGCTGTGTAGCTTACTGCTACTGCACAGAAAATTATTATCCAAAATTCCAAGGGGGGCAGCTGCCCCCCCTTGCACCCCCCTCCGGACGCCCATTAGAAATTTTAAAACTCTTCAGTGTGTGCGGAGTATCGAATTCTGGCTCTGCAAGCGACGTATAGCTTATGACCGTAGAAATTATCGTATTTTTACGCTAATTTCGTGTTTATTTGGGCATAGATGATATTTTGAAATATTCGTATTAACGCATATGGGCTATTCCCGAAGACCGAATCAAGTATGACGATATTCGATTCGATATTCCAAATGTTCAATCTTCGCACACTTCTATATGTAACCATTATATCTGATGTCCTCCCTTTGTCATGCGGCTCGATCAGATCAATCATATATTTATATTCACGACAGTGCTAAAGCGTGAGCACCGTGCTAGCGTTCCAGAAGTGCCGAACTGTTCCACTTGAGCTCATAGACAAGGCGGAGGCGGGGTGATAATTTTCGGTGGACAGTTCAAAATCGTAGATATTTTAATAGAGCCTAGCGCGCTATAGTATCACGATCAAAATTAAATTTCTGCTCGGCACTCGCATTTGTTCCCATTTATTGCTGTTGTTCAACTCAAGTGCGCATCTAATGCATGCAAAGGCGGTACGTTTTCTTGAGCTTCAAGCAGAAACCGTAAACGCTCAGTACACTTGAAAAGCACTCATGTCGTACCACTGTACATTGAGCATATAAGTGCTTCATCATAAGAGGTAGGGCTTGATCGGTACTCATGACAATGCGGCGGAGGATTCTCGGCGGCCCGATCGCTAAAGGTTGCGAAGTTTCTTGCGAAACAGGCGAAAAACTTCGACATTTAAATTCCGCCCCTAACCAACTCCGTAATTGTACCTTTTCCTAGTCAAATACTTAACGTGCACATCAGAAATATTCGGCTGGATTCGGGAATGCTGAGGCACAGCAAACATAACTTTAGTGCTGGGGTTATTGATTGGAGCAGAACTGCAAATGCGACATCATTCTTAGACAGATGGACATTTAATAAGCTGCAAGAACGCCAGATTTTAAGATCACTTGGCAATTCAGCTTTTCATATAATCAGTTAGAGCTTTCGCGCCCCTGAAACACGCAGCTGAAGTTTTCCAGCAAGGTTGTATAGTCCGCGAGATGTCTATTTCGCACGTTTCGTGTGACGAAATTAATATTTTGGGGGGCTCGCTATAAAGCAGCCAAACCTTTCCGATGGGAGAAAGATTGAATTAATTCATTTTCAATAACCTTTATTACTAATAGATGGTGTAATATACGTGGTCGGTTACAATCAACGTGCCATTTGCGAACTATTTCAGTCAATTCTATACCGCAGCCCAATGGACCATTGTAAAGCCACATTAAAGATAAATTCGTGTGATTGCACTTTCTTATCCGTTATGTACTTCCTGGTGGCAAATACATTGATCTCCAGAGTGTTCAAATCTTGCGATTTCTCAAGGTTATAAAAATATTTTAACAATATGTCTCCAAACGAATAATTCTTCACAACGCCGACGAATTCCAACTTCCCTATTGAGTCAACGCATGCGCTCATCATTATGGCCATCGCATGTCTAGTCAGCATCCGAATAATAGCTTAACTTCAGTCAGTTCAGAGCAAAACTCGATGTTATTCCTTAGCCGGAAGTTTCCCTTATACGACGGTCATTGCTGTTTTCCTTGTTTGACCAAAGGACGTCATCGCGTTTGTAGCTGCACTACATGACTTATTCCTCAACATACTGCCCGAACGCGCTCGCGCTTGTTAGCTCGAAACCTAAATGTTGAATTTCAAAGTAAAATTGACCGGTGTTCAACTTGTCACTCGATCAGCGACGAATACTTTTCACCACGTCGCGTTATTTTGCTCTGTTTCGATAACAACGGCGTTAGATTGATGAGCTCTGCTGACAAATCCTCATCACTCTATACAGCCGGTGTAAGGCTGGACAAATATATAAATCAATCTAACGGTGTCGAGCAGTGCACCTGGTCCCATGTGGTGCGTCGGCAAGGGACTTGATAATTAAGCTCTCATATGTGTAGAAACGTACTGTACGCTCACGTTGCGCAGACAGTCAGCCACACACATCGTCAACGGCACGTGAAGCGTCTACTATTAGCAATGTAATTTTATTACTTTTTTTCGTTTTTCATGCGAGGCACCGTCGACGGCAGATTACCGCGAGGCACTAGCTATACCTTTGTCTAATGCGTCTTGAAATATAAAGCTACAGCGTCCATAGAATCATAGAAATATAAAGCTACAGCGTCCAGTTTTAAGCACGTGTTGCTCCTATGGATAATTATTATTCTGTGAAATAACGGAACTAGCGAACATTTTATTAACATTGATCCAACAGAACAGCAGTGTGCGTTGCGCGTTACCCGCCGCAAATGCTCCATTATATGCGATTCTTTTATACGTATGAGTAAGAAGATTAGACAAATCAGCGGAATGTTTCTCATGCATTTCCATGCATCATATTCGCTCGCTTATCTTTTTGTTTAGTATTTTCAAGACGTATAAAACGACCACAATGCGACTTCTGACTGGCATTGTTTCATATCTTGAGGCAGTGATATCCTAATTGTGCAGTATTTTAACTTCTTTATAATGTAGGTTACGGTGTACCTGCTTTGTCTTTTATTAAAAACAAGGGTTCATTTTTATTTGAAATGCTGTGCTAAAAAGATGAATGTCACAAACATATACAAGGCGACCTCTGACAAAGTGATGGGATAACAGAAACTTTTCAAATAGGCATATCGGGGAATATACCCATCGTAACTGTATAGTTCCCTGGTTTCAGCCAGAGCTTATTATCTGTGGGAGGTAAAGGTGTAACTACATTGCACAATAAAAAAAAAAAGATAAATTCGCTTTAACTTAATTGAAAATTTGTTGCTACCTAGACGTACACGCGTAAATTTTGACAAACGCAAGTCTTTAGCGGTGCTGTTTCGGACGTGTCCCATTTTCTTATCTTGGCGGCAAAAAGCACTGCTGGGCACTGACGGCGGGCCTGCAGATGTGCGGCTTCTTCGAAAGAGGAGGCGGCTCCACGCTGAGAAAGAAAACCGCAGAACAGCGGAAAAAAAGAAGTTTCCCTCTCCCCACCGGGACCTGCCGGGGCGCAGGCCGCCGTAGCGCATGTTTTTTTGCTTCTTTTTTTAAATGTGCTTTTCACTCCACGCTCTATACTGTAGAGCAGCGCGGTCCCTTCTGACCCTCTTCTTTCCCGCACTTTTCCGCCTCCTGCGTTTTATTTTTCACAGCGCGAGTCTTCAGTGGATTGCCATTGCTATGTGTTCGCTCTAACAAACTTGAAAGAATATTTCTTGTTCGTGTATTGGTACTAAAATCTTACATTGCGGCCACGCCTTTTGATGAGTTTTTTTCACATAGCATATATGGTATTTCCGCTTGCCTGACTTATCCGTCAGCGAAAGATAAGAACTTTGCTCATTACATTGCGCAAATTACATAATAAAGGACTAGCTGTTAGAACTAAACACTGCGTCTCTCTATCCACAGACTGTTTGGGTGTGCAGCGCTGCTCGGGCAGCACGCAAAAATTTTCATGCTTCATGTTGTCTGTATACAGACGATGCTTCTTTTAGATTATACAGAATGGTTTTTAATGGCCGTTTTAGTTCAGAAATGACATAAATGTATTATGTGAGCTCGGTTTAATGCAAGCGGGTGAAATTACTTGCATGAAAAAGCAAAATAAATAATCGCCTATCTAAATAAAGTTCATTAATGACCTTAAAATTACACTGACTTACCTACTGCAACTGACTAACTGTAGCCACTGAGTTTGCAATAATTGGAATGAAATCTTACGATTTAATATTTATGCCATCAAAATTTAGGCAGAAGTTCACTGTTGCTTCAGTCACGTTTATTTTTGTAAGAATCACTTTTAAGCATCGAACAACGACAAAAGCCTAGTTTAACGCCCATGTATATAAATACTGTCGCACACTTGGCGAATGATGGTCTCGAAAAAATCTTTAAAAGTAGATATGCACGCCTGGAGAAACCATGCACGAATGTAATGGCTCGCTATTATTTTTGTTAGTCAATAATGTATTTGGATTGTTCGCACAGATAATCTCTACCACTTGGTGTAATCAGCTCAAGGACCACAAGTATGTTGTGTGTCACAGCTGATTTTTGTAATGTTTAAAAAATCACACTGTGGGAGTTGTTTACACTTCCTGCAGTGTATTTTATGCTACCCTAAAATAATACACGCTGTTCGAATCCTCTGCCGGCAACCAAGGCCGGCACGACGTGTTGCCGACTTGTCGCCCCGACAAGCGTTTGGCGCGCTCGGCGTTCACCTCGGCCACCAACGGTGGTGCGAATCGTGCAGCCGACCAAGTGCCGACAAGCGTTTGGCGCGCTCGGCGTTCACTCGGCCACCGACGGTGGCGCGAATCGTGCAGCCGATCTAGTGCCGACGTAGCTGGCAGCGCACCTCCGGCCGACCCTTTTCGGATGTCTGGTGGCCAGTGAAGTCGGCTGCCGGCTATTTGCCAGTGATCAGCCAAACGTCGGCAGTCGGCCAGCGTTGCTTGGGATGCTATCCTCTTGGGTATCAAAGAACGCTATCTCCCTATATCTCTGCGTATACCCTATTCTAAAGCTGTCTACTGAGCGACTGGGTTAGCGGCCAGATGCTCGAGTGAGAACATTTGTGCGCGGTTTTATGTGTCTGCTGTGTGCCGCACTTTTTGCGCGTTTATCCAAAGAGCGGTATAGGCATTTCGTAAATAATTTGGATGCGAGGTGTGTCGGGCTCCGCGTTGGTGTGTGACAGCGTATAGCCAGGAATTTTTTCGGGTGGGGGCCACTTGTTGAAGGCCCTTATTCGAGAAAAACACCTATTTTCATTATTTACTTAATTACGATGAATCCACGGTGAGTCCACGTCCACCCCACTCCACCAAAATTCCGGGGGGGGGGGGGTAGGGTCCCCTCCTGGCTACGGGCTTGGTGTGTGGAATCAACATCCCATCTGAAGAAGACTGAATCCGTGCACATAACATGTCGAGCACCTCTGCTGGACCCACCGAGTGACTGAATACCGCACAGACGTGCAGTGTGCGAGTGCGGCCCAACGCCACGCTAAGCCTAATTTCCGCGTGGCTGGCGGGAACGTGCGCCATGGTATAATGTGTCTTGCATTACACAAAAGCTCAGAAAGGTTTTGTGCGTTACCATGCATATATATGCCACCCTAGAAGCGGTTGCATCTTTCGGGGCATATTTTTGTCACACAACAATAATTTCCATGTGGTTTGCTAGCGTTCCATTTCCTCGAATACTGTGCGTTCGCTACTTTCCTGCCATGAATGCAATAGATATGAATTACACGGACGTTGTGCGACAAAAAGACGTTCCAAAGGGTGCAACGTGCAGCTAGAACACGTACCCTAAAAAGAACAGTCGGTTATTCGTTGTGAAAACTGAAGGCTTTTCGGAGAATATGCCACTGAAGTGGCCTGCTGCTGCGCCGCCCCGTCTTCCCTTCTATCTACTTGTTCAACCACAGAGCTCATGCAAACACTATTCTGACGTACGTCGTGGATACGAAAAGGTGCGAACTTTACACAGAGTGTATGGGACAAGGTGTACTCAGGGCTTAAAGTCTCCCTTCATTGGAGGGGGGGGGGGGGGGGCATCAGAGGGCGGCGACATATATACATACATGCATACATACAGACCCTCCTTAAGAAATGCAAGGGGGTCCGGAACCCCCGAACACCCCCCCCCCCCCTCTCCCGTTTTTAGGCCCTAGCTGGTACTCCCCAAATGGCGCTTTTCATGTGCGCGCCTCCGTGCCTGAGGGACGGAGGCGCGCACATGAAAAGCACCATTTGGGGAGTACCAGCTAGGGCCTAAAGACGGGGGAGGGGGGGGGGGTGTTCGGGGGTTCCGGACCCCCTTGCATTTCTTAAGGAGGGTCTGTATGTATGCTTCCTATTTTAGTGTGGTCTATCAAGTTGCGACAAGAATATAATTGTGGGGTGCATTTTTTTTTTCACCATCGAGTGCTGCCAATTTTCGAAAAAAAAAATTGAAACACAAAAATGGCATACTTTTCTTTATTTTACCAAGACCTTCGCCAAGTAGCAGAACAGGCAGAACTACGCCTCCACCTCTTTCCCATTCTCGAAGCAGCGCTCACTCGTGCATATATATGTGGCTTACATATGTAATGTAACGAACGCGGGCGCTCCTTCAAGAAAAACGCACGTGGTGCACGTACTGCATTAAAGATTCACGAAACGTCTGGCACCGAAGGAAACGAAGTGAAAGCATGCAGGCCAAGAAAAATATGGTACGTCTCAGTTTGCGAAGCCGGCGCGTATCCGTTAGGTTTCGAATGACGCGTGCCAACTTTTCGTGCACTCGCAGGAAGTGTGCAGGCAGCTGTGAGCGATGCATTCAAGAGCTTGAAATTGCCCTGCAAAAACCTAACGCGTCGTGCCACTTTCTGTCTTGCTTTTCACTCCTCTTGTGCCGTACACAGCAGCTGTGGCAGTACGTCGACGTACTGCCACAGCTGCTGTGCAAAGATCGAAATACACGCGTCCATAGGCGTGCGCAGGGTTCGCCCCATTAGGGGGGGGGGGTGCAAAGGTTCATCGCAGCGACCCCCACCCTACTAAGTCCATATATGGGGCACATTTTGCGCCCCCCCCCCTCTTAGATGAGGGTCAATGTACGGAGCAGATTTTGCGCCCCCCTTCTTAGATGATTAGGGGGGGCGCGGCCGCCCCCCCTGCCCCCCCCCCTGTGCGCACGCCTATGCACGCGTCCACAACGGGCGTGAAGCCTGTACGTCTAAACAGGCAGTTTTAGAATATAGGGTACGCAAAGCATTGCGTTAGCGTTTGTTACCACTGCGCATGCGTCGTACGCTATGCTCTTGGGTACCCATACGTTAAGTGTCGAAAATAGCGTACGTACGCAGCAATTTTTGCGTACCATATTCTAAAGCTGCCTAATATATATATATATATATATATATATATATATATATATATATATATATATATATATATATATATATATATATATATATATATATATGTACGTGCCATCCGGCGGCTTGCAAAGAGCGCTTAGCTGTCTAAAAATTGCGAAACGTAACCGTGCTTTTGTATCTGTACGTTGTGTACGTCGGTCGCGATGGAACTGGTTCGTTTGTGCTATTTTCAACCATGGCGCTAGCACGCGCGACAGCACACGTGGACGCGTTTCCCGCGTAAGTAAAATGATACGTTGACCTTTCGTAATATGTTGCACTGCATCGTCAATCCGAAAATCGAAACGGTTCACTAGCGCAACTAAACGGCCGCAGCGGAAGCGTGCAACGGCGCGACGGGCGTGGTGCGCGGTCACGGAACGACTAGCGTGTTTTCTTCCGAACGAAGCGGAAATATGTCACAGCCCGCAGCTAATAACACCGTCAAAGTAGCAAGTTTGACACTCGAGTGTCGAATTTGCGACTTATAGGACAAAAATTTCTAATGTCATGTGGACCAATAAACTACATGCCACTTAATTGAGAATTATAGCTGCCTTAGGCTTAACATTTCTTATTCCTTCAGGGGCGCCTCGGCTGCATACAAATGCATTCGGCCGTTTGAAGAGAGGGCACCTGCGAAAACAGCAACTTCGCGTTCCGCTTGTAGCCTTTACGCGGCGCGCACGACTAATATTTGGCAGAGCAGTTCATAGCCGTGTCAGCTTTCCGCAGGATGTGTTTTTTCAACAAGCCCAACGGGTGCTTCATGACCCCATTAAAGCACTCTCTTGCGAAATAAATATAAATTTAGAGCCAAACATTGCAGCTGGTGCTTGTCAATATGCATTGCCACTGCATTGTCAGGGGTAATGTACCTCCAGAGGTGCTTTGAAAGGACAGAGAGGAAGCCAATATGGGTGATGAAGGTGAGGTTTATTGGTGAGGCGAACAGACACACACGCAGTAACACACAGTGAAGAGAGAAGGAAGTGCACCGGGTATATTTTAACGAGCTTCTGGATCGTCTTCTAGCACACTCTCTTGGCTTCCAGCTGCATACTGTAAAGTGAGAGAGAGAAAGGATCCATCAGAAATTGGCTAGCACTCTAACCTTAAAATCCCCACCCTCCTACTCACCCCCCCTTCTGATTTCCCTTGTCACAAATGCTGAGTCGTGCAACACTTAAACAACAGCAGTCTTTTTTCACACTCCTCCCCTCCCCATGTGCTTAGCTGTTCCACACTAGCTGGCTATTTTGTCATAGGACTCTGCACCCTGACCTAAGTTACGTAATTGTGCATACGGTGATATGCAGTTTTTTTGGAACAAGTTAGCTGGCAGCAGCAGTTGGTTTATCCATTCCCTGATGCAAGCACAACTTCCCCAGTCATAATAGTCTAGTTTAGTGCTGTTGTCAATGTTAGACTAACATTTTTAAATGCAGGACCAATATGATGCCCAACATTGGGCACACCTTGACCCTGCTAAAGAAGCTGCTGCATGTAGCTGTATCAGTGATGTCATAATGAAGGAAATAAAATAATGCATGCACTCTCTTTACTAGGTCTTGCCAAGGCATGTGCACATCACAAAACCACCTTCCTGTTTCCAATTTATGTGTTGATGTGTTCATATACAGACCTTAATACCGTATTTACTCGAATCTAGGCCGGCCCCGATTCTAAGCCGACCCCCGAAATTCGCAAGACCACAAAAGTAAAAAAACCTATTCATTGTACTCGAATCTAAGCCGACCCCCCCACTTTCGCACATCGTTTTTTCGAAAAAAAAACATCGGCTTAGATTCGAGTAAATACGGTAAGTGGGACTCTTTAGAAATACATGCCAATTGCCATCTTGAAAGGTAAAGCAAACGCTGTTTTATTTTGGCTTTCACCTCATGAATGCTACTTCAATGCTGTAACCTCTCAAGTGACAAGCTCACTTGGTCACCGCTAATAATTAGACTTTTTAATATCTATCACGACCACTTCTAATCGTGCACTTTTAGCTAGGGCCATAGCCAGGGGAGGACACACAGGCACCACTACACATCTTGGCAGCGCAAGTGCAACCATATCTGAATATTTGTATTCAGTTTACACTACACCTTTTCTGTTGTAACAGCATTGTTATCGGCCTTTGCTCCATAATTTCCATGCCTCTTGCTTACACATAATAACACCACCATTTCAACTAGTGCGCACACCTAGCGAGTTTTTAGTGAAGCTACGAGGAAATGAGGGAAGATGAACTTCACTGTATTTGTTCTATATCAACAAAGGTTGGGACAATGGCACCATGAAATGATTACTGCCCTTCATGGGGCAGTAACTGCCCACTGTTATCCTACTCTTTAGCAATCGCTCCTTTACTTTATGAGAAAGTAATTGATCACTGTATTCAATTACATTATTAAATGAGGTTACTGCAATCACTTTTTTCTGTAATGCACAGAAGAATGGCTGCCAGTCTTGCTGCAGATGTTCAATGACCTTTTATAACTAAAATTCTTTCCCTTCAGGTGCACAGAGAAAGCAGCATGACAAAGAAAATACTTCTTATCAGCGGCTGCAATAGCTTGCAGTGATCGAATAACCTCACAGACAAAATACAAGAAAAGCTACAGAGGAAAGCAAATTGGTAGGCAGCATATTGTGGCACCAAACAAATGTGCACGTGGTTGTTGTTTAAACTACAGTGAAAGGAAACCCCAAAAGAGTCTGCCCGTTGCCTTTCCTGTCACTATGTAATGTCACCCTGCAATTGGCATTGGTTCGCCTCGCATGTCTGTGACACATAGCTCAGAAAGAAGGGGAGCGTTTCTCCTCTAGAGTGCTGCTTGCTTCGCAATTGCTCAGTTGATGATCCTAGGGACAAGAGAGCAACACCACTGCAAGCTCATCACACGGGAATTACGTGGCCGAGCGCACACACCACAAGTCCGTAATGCTTGAGGATGTCCATCTTGCACATGGGGCACGAGCGCTGCTCTAGTAGCCACGGGTCGACACATGGCTTGTGAAACGAGTGACGGCATGGCAGCAAGCGCACCAATTCTCCGGGCCGCAGAGGCTCGATGCAGACGGCACAGCACTCGGACTCTTGCTCGCCTGGCCGCAGTGTCTGCACTGGAATACGATCCAGCGCCTTCTGTGCAGCGCTGCATAGCCGCCTCTGCAACGATCCGCCAACTTGGAGTTAGTGAACAGTAGTGTGGCCTATATATATATAACAACAATGAGTATCCTTAACCTTGCATAGTAAATGAAGGGAAGAGAAGAACATGTGCAAACAGGTAAAACAAACCAGGCACTGACTGGTGTCTGTATATTTACAGAATGACATCGGAATATTGTAGTCAAGAATTAACAGCATAACCGTGCATCATGACCAAGAATTAGCTTAAGGCTACAGTAGGACCAAGGCCTATCTCTGTGATCTCCAGATGGCCGTTTTTTTTTTTGCAGCCAATGCCACCTTGTGCTTGCTAGTTTCTTAACACACCGTACGTATTTCTCGGCTGCATGCACATGAAAGCATACAAGCCTTGATCAGACTCTATTACCCTGACAATGTTTCTTTATTGGAAAACACATCAGAGACTCACGCCTTGCTTTTCTTAAGAAACACATCTGTGATACTGAGTAACCCGCAGTACTAATTTCTAAGAAAACAGTCACCATAATTTATCTAGTAAGCCAAATCAGCAGATCTGCTCATAATGCTAGTCTCTACAACTACGGTCTGCAACTACAGTTCTAGAATTCAAACTCGGGATGTCCAGAAATTGCGTTTCTTATATAGTACCTAAACTCTCAATTTCTTGATCAGGCATCTGTCTGTCTGGCCTGCACATTCCACTGCATGACGCAGATCATGTACACCACTTCATTACAGCGGTGCTTGGTGCACTGAGGATTGTTCTTTCTTTTGTCTACTGCACCGCACAATTTTCCAAGCATACCTGGGGTGGAAAAGACAGTCTTAGACTTTGCTTGCCCCTTCAATTATTCTTTAGAGACGTCGTGGTCTCCTTGCATGGCTTTCATGTTACCTTACACCATTTGCTGCCTTCCAAATCAACCCAACAGTAAAATTTGTATATTTTAAATTTTGGCCCTAGGTTTATCTTGTTTTGGCACAGCTGAAAACTACCGAGCTTCCGCCTTCTTGTGAACTTGTGTTTTGTTTGCATTTTGTGTACTAAATATTAAACTCCCACTGGCACTTATTGCCTTCCATTAACAACTGTCTGCGTATCCCACCATATTATTATTATTTAACAATACTATGAGCCTTTGTGGAGGCCCATACAGGAAGTGGATGGTAAAAATGCACATGAGCATTGATTGATTGACTGAAATAACTTTAATGAGGTCCTGTGGGACGTGACCTAGTGCACAGTGGGCGACTCCCATGTCGAGACCGCCAGGCCAGGTAGTAATAGAATTAAAGAAAATGAGAGAGAAACTGTAAAAACAAAAAGAAAACTGGCAAACAACCACTCTGGCAATCAACATAAACTTGCTTAGCTTAGGGTAGCAGAAAAAAGAATGCTCACAACTGCAACATTACTCATATGACATAAGTTATAATATGATAGATTCAATAAATATACTCTACAGTACACTGCAGTAATGACATCACATGTCAAATGTTACCATACATTTGCACCAGCGCTTTTGCTCAAGTATGCCTAAAATGGATTATATTGTAGACATATGCAAGTATAGACGTATTATATGCAAGTATACACATCTGCTAAGGACAGAGCTGTCAATCAGAATCATGGAGCTTTTGTTTACACTCCTCAGAGTGTTTCCCGCATCAGCCGTGTCTATCTGTAGTGCCAGCACACAGATGCAGCCAGGAGGAGAGCACTGACCGCGAGTAAGTCCTTGGCATGGATGTACCGAAAGCGCTGTACATAGTAGAAGACAAGCCAGGCGAGAGAGATGATCATGAGGATGATGAAGGAGACTGAGACAAACAGCACCGAGGTACGGTTGATGCTCGGGTAGGGGAAGGGTCGGTGACTGCCCACTGACATCTGCATCACCACACGTGTGCCATTGTCCACCAGGCCTGCTATTTGCTGCCCCTTCTCCCGGCCAATCAGCACCGAGATCAACTGGGACACTGCGCAGAGCATTCACCAAGTCAGTCACCATGCCACTCTGGAGGTAGCCTGAGCAAATCACCACAGCAAAAACACAATGCACTGACTCATCCAGCCAATGTTTCCCACATTAATGTTGTGCCGAGGAAGCAAAGCTCAGGTTTACATGCTTGCTGCATTTTGGTTGTATCACTACTGGAATAAAAAATAAATAAGCGATTGTAGCCTCACATGCCAACCCTGAGGCAGAAAGTTAGGGTTTTAGATGCGAAGCAGCTTATGGCAGGAGCTTTGTCCCTCCCTCCCTCCCGCGGCGTACACCCCCCATTGTGCATGCGCATCCCCTCCCCCTCTCCTACGCTCCACCCTCTCTCCTCTAGGAATCCTCTACTCTACGTAGCGGCTCGCACGACAGGTGGTGCGACAGCTGCATATTCCGCTGGGGTGGCACGGTAGTTCCGCGGCATAAAATGACGGAGCGCGCGCCTCATTCTCTCCTGCGCAACGCCGCGATGAGTGCCAGTGTCAGAGTTAGCATTAGCAAAAGCGCAAGCGTCAGCGCCAGTGTCAACGTCAGTGCCGACACTGGCTCCCTGCTGCTTCGCATCCACACATGGTTCCCTTTAGCGGAAGATGGTGTAACTTTTTGTGCTTACATTAGGCACTGCTTTTGTCCATTAGGCTTGCCGATACCACCATTCACCAGTCTTTGTGCTTTAGTTAGCGTGTTCGAATAGTCTGAATAAGACGAAGCCCAACAGCACATAACTGACGAGAAAATAGCATTTTGTAATCACTTGTTGGAGATCTCCCACAACCTTCATCTGGTAAAAAATGTAAAAAAATTAAAGCAATGATGATTACATTGGAAGCAAATTGAGTACCATAAAATGCAGAAGAGGCACATATTTCATGGTGAACATTTGCAGGACATACCTGCTTATTTGAAAAAGAAAAGACAATTAAAAGTTTACAAACAGGTTCAGCGTCTTAGTTGACCTGCACGTGAATTATGTCTAATGATTACATATGCCAGAAAAACTAACAAATAAATTGGTAAAATGTATTCGTGTTGTACAGTGGTGCCGGAGGAAGAAAAGTCAGAGACCCATTGTCCAAGAAAATGAGCTAATTACCTGGGGCGTAGCCAAGAGGGGGGGTTCAAACCCCTCCCCAAAAATATTCAATTTTGCTTGCGCATAGATACACGCACACATATAAACGCACGCACGAACATACATAAAGTATGGTTGAACCCCCCCCCCCCCCCCAAAAAAAAAGAATTTCTGGCTGCGCCCCTGCTAATTACATAGCTCCTGCTTCCAGTCTTGTGGTTATGATGACTCGGCATTCTTGGTCAATCACTTTCGGTAAGGAGAGAGAGAGAGAGAGAGAGAGAGAGGGCTTTCAACTTTGTGTCGAAACAACAACTCAACAGCGTCATGCTCAGGTCTGTCTCAAAAAGCAACAAGAACGCTGCCAATGCTTAGCAAAACAGTGTGGGCAGAAAGTGATTCATCAACAACAGCTGTCAAGTGTCAGTAACCCAACACAACAAGGAACTCCTGTGCGATGTGTAAACATTGTCGTCAATTTTTCTGGGGAATCAGGAACAAGAGTGATAGTAGAGAACAAAAACAAGAAAGGCCCCCAAAGTATTCTTTTACACTTTCGCAACAATCACATGCTACTTATTTAAACCTGATCAAGCTACACGTAAAAGTAACCTGATTACTGCTAGAATAAACACGCTCATACAGAATTATCGATATGCTGGTGATCATTGTAGGATGACTACATGTCCCACCAACATTCGGCAGTTTTACAACAGCTGTCATTATAAGAACCAAGACCCCTTGCTTTTCTTAGATGTAACATCTCGGACATTTCTCCTCACTAGTAAAGTGAATGTGCATTTCAGGATCATAGGTGTAAATGCACACTAACTGTATACCATGTTACAAAAACCATATATATGCGATGCACTTTAAGGTCACACTAAATGAAGCTTCAACCTGAACAAAAATATTTAAGATCTACATGCTCACACGATGATCCTGCATGTGAAAATTCACAGTAGTGCGAGTATTGTTTATTTGAACAAGTCTATTATTAATCTGCAAAGCGATAAAAAAAAAATAGTGAAAAGGATATACGTAAAATCGTCGTATTCACATGATAATGTGCTAATGTTGAAATCAAGAAATATCCTAGTGTATTTCATGACTAGTCTATCTTGCGTTCTATTACAAATCTGTACTATTGTAAACATTGCACTCATTTTTATACACAGCTTTTTCCAGCATGAGGAATATTAATAATAATAATATCTGGGGTTTAACGTCCCAAAACCACCATATGATTATGAGAGACGCCGTAGTGGAGGGCTGCGGAAATTTCGACCACCTGGGGTTCTTTAACGTGCACCTAAATCTAAGTACACGGGCCTCAAACATTTTCGCCATCGAAAATGCAGCCGCCGCGGCCGGGATTCGATCCCGCGACCTTCGGGTCAGCAGTCGAGCGCCATAACCACTAGACCACCGTGGCGGGGCAGCATGAGGAATATTGAAACTGTCCAATGGAAGCTTACTGCTTCTTGGGCAAAGCACTGATGAACAATGCGAATTTCTAAACGGAATGCAGAGAACGGATGACACATTTGCGGAGTACTCGTTTTCTGTGATCCACGTAGCTCAAACGTACCTACGTGCCTCAAGATTAGTTCCAAGAAAACAGGCTATTGAAGGAAAAAGTCGATCTGCAATACAATTTATAGCGTATCTGCGGAGCTTTAAGGCACTGCATAACTATGTGTACTTATCTCTGCACGTTTATTTTATATGTGATTGAAATGGATTACACATACGCACACTCTGAGGAGATGTAGTTTCGATCAGGCCGATATGAATTAAGTTGAGTACTATAAGAAGAGGTAGCGACTAAAATTTAAAAAGCTTAAACTGTAGGCTCAATGAAATTTAACGTGTTAAACTACATGCAGTCTGCTTATACTTAGTACACGTGATCACTGCGTCAAAATATCAGTTACAATAAATTTGATAAAAAAAAATTAAGTCTACCAGGATGTCATTTCGGCGCATTTACGGCGTCTCCTGGCGAACGTACGTGATAACAGTAACATCAAGCAGACTAGACGGTTTCGTTCTGATATGACAGCATGCAATAAAAATGCCACATTTAAGTGAGTTGAAAACGGCAGATATCAGCTAGCTAGCGCGAGACCCCCTCGAGATAGGCATTTCCGCCAGTCGTTTCCGGAAGGTGTTTGACGCTCGAGATCATCCTTGCCCATCGCGCGTTTACTGCCATACGAGGGCGAGTGAAATTGGTGAAAGTGGGAATGACGCCAACATCAAAGCTTGGAAAACATTTCGCTTCCTTGTAATATTGAACCCCTACCTTCGTACTTTCCGTCGATCGGCTCGTGCCTTTTCCTGCTCGCACTATTCCCTGCACCACGAGACGCACACATCGCGGTACTGTGTACAACTCGGGTCAAACAAAAACTTCAATGCCACAACACAAACGAGCTGTGCTCGGCAGGAAAGCTTATTCTTAGGAGCTCGTGCGCGATCGAGTAACGCGCAAAAGGCATCGTACACCGCGGTCGCGATCCAAGGCCTCGGGTGGGCCGACGCGCAGAGAAGCGATCGATGGCGGATCTCCCACCTTTGTGGCGCATCTTGAGCAGTCGGCCGCTGGCGCCTGGTCCCGTCGCTCCGCTGTAGAGCACGGCTCCGGACGCGTTGGTGTTGGCCGCGTGGCGCATCTTGACCGACTCGACGCAGTTGCCGTGCTGTATGAGCGCGATCCAGGGCTCCTGCGGGATGGAGGCCGCGTCCAGCGGCGAGCAGGCGTCGTGCGCCGTGAAGTTCCCGCTCGTCACGTGCACCACTACACCGCTCACGGAGCCCAGCTTGCCCGCGCTGTAGTAGCGGCCCAGTTCTTCGCGCTCGGAGACAAGCTGACCCGTGGTCGGGTGTACGTACGTCAGATTGATCACAGCCGTGTAGTACTCGTCCACATCCTGCGTCAAGTCCGCACGAACCCAGGGAAGCAGTAGAACAGTCACTAGAACTCCGCACGGCCGACCGCCCATGCTCGACGATGCGGATGGCGGCGGCCGCGAGCGACGCCGCCTGACGACGACACGAGCTGTGCTGTACGGCTTGTTTATTTGCTGCACGGGACGTTGGGCAAGATGCCCTGGCAAGGATTACCCGTAGCTCGCGGAGCTAGTACGACGGGACGCGCGCTAAACGGATTTCGTGCCTACGTCGAGATTCATGCGTAGGTTACTAACGAGTGTTTTGCCCGCTCGGTACCCCACTGCGGCGTGTGCGTACTGCGTCCGGATGCGACTTTGCTTTGGTTCGACGTCTAGAGGAGGATGCTGCGGCGTCGAAGTTCTCATCGTACCAACCAGGAGTGCTCGACCGCTTCCATCCTGCGGTACTTACACACAAAGAAACTCGAGTCGGGTAGCATTATATTCAATACTGCGGCTGCCGTACACGCCTGGAAATGGCTGCAGTGCGGCACGGACGCACCTTCATTCCGCGTCTCATTGTTCCCGTAAGGCACCAGTTCTACCAATTAAGTAAATTCGCGAACGGCACGCCACAAAGGACACGGGTGACTTTTCTACAACTTTTAGAGGGGCGGAACAAGGTACAGCAGACGACGTTTGCAACTCGACCGGACAACGTAAACCAGCCGACTGGCTGTCATTTGAACGCTAGTAGCGCTAGTGGCGCGAGTGACGATAAAGCGAATTCACCCGTTCAATGGCGCCAGCATCGCTAGAGTTAACAAAATTTCTAACTTTACAACATAGTGCCTAGTGCCCTGCGGCTTTTTTTCACTTTTGTATTTCCTTATTCCGAGTTTACACCACCTCTGATACAACCGTGCATGTAGCCATTCACAACGAGAACAAAACTTTCCCGCTGCGGCACATAACCATTTTTCACGGTTTATGTCGAATCATGAGAGCTTCACACGAGTGGAGCCAAGCCTGAAGGAAGAGCGGAACGGGGGTAACCGTTATCGCTTCTTGCTTTTTCTTCCTGTTTCTCGTTGTTGCTTTCTATTTTTCTCTTTCTTGCTCTGTTTTCCTGTCTCTTTTCGTGTTTTTTCTCTTTCTTTTTATTTCTTTATTCCCTTTCTTTCTCTGTGTTTCACGTGCTCCCTTTCCACGAGCAGTTTTCGTTTAACGCTCGCCACAATGCAAATGGTGCCAGGCAGTGGCAAGTTATGACCACCACCGGCGGATATTACCACAAGGGTCGTGGAGTGGGCCACACAGGTCGCCGTCAACCTTGGGTTGATGGCCATCTAACGCGGAATCGTCCCCAACTGTTTTCTGACGAAATAAAGTTTTTCCATCCATCGCACTTGCTGTACTCGCTAATGGGGCTTGCCCAATTCCTGTGGCGTATACCCACTTGTGGTTTTCTGCGGACAACAGCAAACTTTTTACAGCCGGCATAACAGCTCCCTGAACTGCATTTATGGTTGACGCATATCTGTCAAGCACAGCGATGGGTTCATGGCAGACTTCATCCAACTGTCAGTTGAAATATGTCAAGGAAAATGTTATTACAGTCCCTTTTTATTCCATGTCCCTGTAAAGCAAGCCATCTCTGCATTGTAAAAACACCGGAATACCAACATTGCAGCCCTGGTTCTATGTGCTGTTATGTTTTACATCGCATTTTACTGGAAATCTCCCGTCTGCCAAATCATTGTGCCCACCAGTTGAAGTACCATAGTGTTTTCCTTGCCACGCAATGTAGCTATAGCACTTCCCAGACCAGCTAACCTGCGAATGCAGTAGTACTAAACATGCTTCATGAATTTATCTTGAGAAATACACTACTGCGGCTAAGGCTAAAGTACCGTTCAGCTAAGTGGGGCTTAGAAAAATCAAGCATCCCATAATACTCTCTAAAGTAGAACAGCTGGACCAGAATTAGAAGAAGTTATGCAGATTCGTAGGGATTCTGCTATGGGAATCCAGCCATACGAAACACTGACATCAGAACCGCGATCTCGAAAGACATCACACACACCTGTCCTCAATCTTAGTTGGTGTCAAGTACAACTGTCTTTCCATACTGCAACAATGAGAACTAACAGACAATAATGCCCAGGAAAGTTCCTGGGCATTATTGTCTGTTAGTTCTCATTATTATATTGTGTCTAACTAAGAAAGGAGCCCTTAAAAGTAATCGTATTTTTTCTTTCCATACTGTAAGTAGTTCAAGCAGGCTTGCTTCTAACCTTGCGCATTCACTGCAAGTTGCATGTGTACGTTAAAGATACACCTACATCAGTGATTGACAATTGTGTGAGTGACCATGACTCGTAACCAATGAACAATTCTCAGTGACTGATTGCACCAGTTGGTGCAGTCTACCTGCCATCACATTCACCAAACAATATTCAAAGGGCATGCAGCAGACAATGCCCAATCTTACAAAAGAGAGCACGCTCTTTCCCAAAGCTTCTGAAACCACTGCTGTCAGGCATATTCCTGGACTTTGCAGACTGACTGCAGATGCTGCTGTCACGTGCCTCGCATCATGTAGCATGTGCCACTTTCAATCAAGGCCTTTGATGTAGGAATGAAATGGAAGAGATAGTCGCATCTCATATTCGACTGGTACACGAACACAAACATGACATGGGATTATGTGACAATTAGTCGACTACAAAGGCGATTGTACAGATCATACTTGTCTTCATCATTGTGAAGACAAAGCGCCTTATAGTGGACCTCACCACCGCTCCTTACTGGACTTCATACACGAAGCAAATTTATATGTGTATTTCTGAATAAATATTATGCCTAAGGGCAGACTTTCGAAGAAAAAAAAAAAAAAAAAAAAAACGCCAGGCCTGCGTGGAAAGCGCACAGTCAGAGCGAAAGCTGGAAGAGTGGCATTTCTAGAGCCTGTTATAAACTCTTCTGGGGCTACTAATACAAGTACAATAACAAGGTATTTACTACACCATAAATAATAATTCTTGTGAAGTTGGGAAGCACGCACTACGCCATTATTCGTCATTCTGCAGAGAAGCGACGTACCAGCTACACATCTGTAAGGCATTATGTGCACTTTGTTGATGCGATTGCTGATGACGATGAAGAATTATGGCTGAGCCCTTTGTAATGGGTTGGAAGCTTTAAACGATCCACCAGTTATGTAATTCGCATTGTGACACCCGGTCGTTATTTCACTCTCCCACCACGCTATATAACATACGTTAACGTGAGAAAGAGAGAGAGAAGGAAAGAACTTTAGAGAGACCCTGAGCTAGGAAATGAATCATGGGGGCCTTATGGACTTCCTTGGCAACCAATAGAAATGCACTTGCGAGGAACCCACTACGACATTTTTCGTTATTCTGCGGGGAACCGTGGTACCCGCTAAACACCTGTAAGGCATCATGTGCCTGATGACGATGAACTATGGTAATGGGTTGGAAGCATTCAACAACCCACTCGTTGCGCAATTCACATTGTGTGACGCCTGGTTGTTATTTTACTCTTCTACCACGCTATATTACATATCTTAATGTGGTTCCTTCCCAACATGAAGCCTGTATGGGGTCTTTTTGCAAAGCAATTTCAAGCACTGGCATGGCTCAGAGGTAGAATACTGGTCTCCCATGCAGAGGGCCCAGGTTTAAACCCCGTTCCATCCTTGATATTTTTTATTTCGCGTGATAGCGGGTACGGACACCGGCTGCGGCGGACAACCAGGGTGCCAAAAATGGATGTTGTGACCTCATAACAGCTTTCACTGTAAGAAGTCCGCTCCAGAGGCGCTCCTTGTCCGACGATTTCTCGTTATTTATTATATTCCAAGTCACCTCATCCCGAAACCGTTACTTTACAGATAACAACATATACAGGGTGTTCCAAGTTAAGCTTTCTGGTTTTGTTAAAATTCAGCACTGGGAGGTGCGTAAAAACCACCTTTGCAGATAAGTTTTCTATCCGGGGGGACACAAAGTGAGACAATAATTATCGCTCTCAGCTTCCCAGTTGACTAAGATAAAATAATGAACTTTTTAATGAGTACAGCAAGCGGGCATGTTTGTATTGAAATATTGGAGGCCATCGCGTTTCCACACAGTTCCAGTTGGAAGAATTCTTCTAGCATGTCTGTGTCCCGAGATATCCCACTGCAAAGTTTAATTGTGCCTTGCATGATTATGCGTGCAAGACAGTGAGCACTGGCACAAAACTCCTCCCTGATGTGCCGCGGCAGTTTGCGTGCGGCGTTTAATCTGACAACTGGTCGAAGGCATGGGCAAAGACTGCTCGTCACATCAGGGAGGAACACTGCGCCGATCCTCAGCGTCTTGTATGTGTAATCACGCAAACCGTAATTAAACTTTGCAGCGGGATATCTCGGTGCACAGACATGCTAGAAAAATTCTTCCAAGTGCAACTGTGTAGAAAAGCGATTGCCTCCAACTTTTCAATACAAACGCCCCCTTGCTGCACTAATTAAAAGTTAATTATTTTATCTGTTAATTGGACGACTGACAACGATAATTATTGTCCAACTTTGTGTCCCCCTGGAACTTATCTGCAAAGGTGGTTTGCACGCAGTCTTGGGCAGTAACGAGTTACTAGTAACGTGTTACCGGTAACTAGTTACTTTTTTCAGTAACTTGTAACTGTAACTAGTTACTTTTAAGTTAGAGGAACTTGTAACTGTAACACTGTTACTTTTTTCGCAGTAACTGTAACGGAAAATACCGTTACAGTTACTTCTGTCTTTATGAAAAATTATCCAACAGCAACACTTTTTCGAACTTTCTTCTTTACCATATATCCTCTCCACCCCTCAACTTTCCAGAATAGGGCTCCCCTCGCAGTTTAGGAGAGGAGGTGACTAAGCGTATTATCTTCCCTGCAGAAGACCGAGGTTGGAGGTCTGTCATTAACGCAACATGTAAATCAATCGTGGTTCAACTGAACAGCCTGCTAAGTTCGCGTCCGTTTTTTTTTTTTTTTTCCAGCATATATATCCTTTTCGTCACTTGAGCATCTAGCTATGTTCTTGGTGTACAGGTGGAGGAGCATTAGGATGCCATGTTTATAGTCTCCCTCGTCTGAGGCTCCGAGCTAATCGTGTTTGACATGTGGCTAGAAAACAGCAGAACGCGAAATGGATAAGGCCAGTAATTCCGTGAAATAGCGAAGCGATATTTTAAAACTTCTTTGTAACTGGTTGTAAAATGTTTATTCCGACTTAATGCAACAATTATTAACAAAATGACAGACGTTTCACCCCCAATGCAGGTGGCATCCTAAAAAAGAAAAAAAAAATGAGCCGAGGTCAACCAGTCCACTAGTCACACATGTCCTTGTAAATGTCCAGTGGGGGGCCGCGGCTGTTTTTGCAAGCCGCGGCGAATGCACCACAATTCCAGGAGTTGCTTTTCCCCCACCTTCGTTCACAAACCGGCGTCGTCGCATTGTTTAGGTCAAAGCTATGACCTGTCATCCAGCAGTGCTCAACAAGCTCAGTCTTAGAACGCGTTGCATGGGTTGCTTTAGCGACATTCCGCTTGAGTTCTTTAGGCCTCGTTGATCATTTCCTGCCCGTTTCGCCGATCCCCGCATCGCACTTTTAGATACCGCCATGATCATCCGCAGGTGTGCAGTCTTAGGATTTCGTGAACACACGTTGTCATGTTCCAAGGTATAATAACGGGACTTAAAAACGGTTTGTATGCCCAGCGGACCAGAAGCTCTCCGAACAGAGTCTGACACACCTAAACATATGGAGCAGACACAATGGACGTCGTAACCACTCGTGATGCACTCCCCGCTGCTCTTCGTATGCGCTTCTGGGTATAGTTAATAAACGTCTTAGGATATACTGCCATCGTTCCAGTACATCAACCACGTTTTCCACGTCAAGTAAGAGGCGTTCAAAGTGATTGCTGGTGTTGGGCCCCCTTTTATGTTTCCTTCGTCCAGGGTTTTACGACGCGCAACCCTTATTAAATAAATTCTATAATTTGATTTGTCATCTAATATTTTATACAGTAACGGAAAAGTAACGACGTTACTTTTGCACAGTAACTGTAACTGTAACAAGTTACTTTCGGAAACTCTGTAACTGTAACAGAGTTACTTTTTTGGCTTAGGTAACTGTAACTGTAGCACTGTTACTTTTTACTGGTAACGTGCCCATGACTGTTTGCACGTTCTTCCAAGTGCTGAATTTTAACAAAACCATAAAGCTTAACTTTGAACACCTAGTATATTGGATCTGCACAATTTGTGTGTCCTTCAATTCTTCTAGTAAAATGCACCTCACTCCTTTCGTCACTCTCCACGTCCTCCTTTGACAGACTGGTAACCACAAGTGCACCAAGATAAGTGAGAAGTGATCAATAGTAAGGACCAGGGCCGTAACTAGGCGGGTGTTGAGGGGGTTCTGACACCCCCTGAAGTTTTTTCACGCTTTAACTTTTCGGGTGATACTAAAATATTTGCACGCCTACACAGCGGCCACCAGTTGCCAAAGTTAGCCATTCTAGACACAAACATCCCCTGAAAAAAATTCCTGGTTACGGCCCTGGGAAGGACATTACAATTGGAGCTGCTTTAGCCAAAACGAAACATGTTGAGGAGAGACGGGCAAAATGAACATTACACCTTTTATTTATTCATTCCGTGATTTTAAATGTTTCTGCAGGAATGTACCGAAAGACCTACAATCTCGCATATTACTCGCGAACCAAGGACATGGGGCATATTCATGGCTACTAAACTGTCCAGTTTTCTATGTCATGCTTGAGTCACGTAGGCTTGTGCTCAACTTGTTATGCATCACATTTTGTTTTAGGAATGTATCACCTTGTCTGTGAAAAAACTGACTGAAGTACCTGTGCGCACAATCTAATCTTTTCAATGCTATCTTTACCTATGCTATGCGCCGTTTGTCCCTGAGACAGCACACTTAAAGGGACACGAAAGGCAAATAACAATTTATGTCAGAGTGAAAGCTCAATGTATGACAACGTCTAAAATGGCAGTATTATCAACAGCAGTGCCCTACTTACCGAAAAATTAAGCTAAATGTATCGCACGATGAGAGCCACGAGTGGGACATTTTGGAAGTGATCCCGATGACGTGGGAGAGTATGAATACAATTAATAACTAGTAATCAAACTAACTGCAATAAAAATGAACCTTCCGTGCATCAAGAGACGTAATAAAATGCTGCTTGTTTGTTTCTGTTTGATTTATGAAAAAAAGAACCTCTTTGGCGTTGCCATGGGGAACGGCACATGTGGTTCAAAAGTTCAGTTTTCGCTGAACTGCGCTTCGCCCGGCGCCCTGCTTCACTCACGCGGTCGCGTCTCAGTGGTAGTTTCGGTATCGCGTACTGCCGCGTGAGTTTTGCATGCTCGTGACAGTCGCTCTGACAGAAAGTTTGACAAAATACAGCATGCATGTGATGTTGCCGGATGCCCGAATAGTGCACACCGCTGTGCAGTAAAGGCGGGTAACGTTGGGCACGGCAACAGTGACGTGCGAAATACTGCTTTCAGGCGGATGATTTGAAGTGTGCTAACGCGATGCGGACCACTAAACCTGATTTTATTTTAAAATAAGCACTTCCTTGGCATAAAAGTAGCACTACGAGGTTTCTCGACCGCTATTTCAACAATCAGTCTCGACTTAATATTTGCCTTTAGTGTCCCTTTAAGCAAGTACAGCCACCACAACTACCCCGTCAAATAGACGCTATTCAGTTTATCGCCCACATTCTGTGCCTAAAGGTTCCTTGTGCCCTTTTTTGTCCCATCGTGTTATAGTAATGTTTGCACATATTAAAGGCTTGCGAAAATAAAGGGTTCCACAATATTAATTGAAAAGCATCACGTAACAATACCGAAGCACCCGCATCGTTTCATTCTTTACCGCGTGCGGGGCCCCGATTTGAAAACTGCGCTGTCAATGACACCAAAGCTTGGGTGCACATGATCTTAGGCACTCGCCCGCTGTGGGGCGCTAGTTTCTTATGGTATTTAGGCGGCCGTTTCGAACTGACGCAAAATTGTTCTCAATAAACAACGCTAGCATTAATTATGTGATGCGTTAGAGCATTTACGATTCAGTTTCGGGATTACCAGACACAGAGCTACAAATTACAGTAAAAAAGTCGCAAACAATACTTTCACTGTCAGGGGTCCATTAAGAATGTGCACTAAATGTCTCGTAAAAAGATCACGTGCTACGCGATGCCAACAGGCAGAAAAAGAGCGTTCCACACTCGCCGCCATGGCTGCGATCGGCGCTGAATAACACCAAGTGTATGGGCGTTCTCTGCTAACACTCCTAGGTTTAAATGCACATATATACCCCATAAAGTGGACGAGAGGATGACTATCGCCATAGCTCAGTGGTAGAGCATTGGACGCGTTATTCGAAGGTTGCAGGTTCGGTCCCTGCCGGTGGCAAATTATCTTTTCGTCCACTTTGCTTTCTTCACATTCATATCCTAATTACTACAATTAAAACCCCCATACTTTGCTTGGCATCATCGTCTGTTAGTTCTCGTTAATATTGTGTTTAACAAAGAAAAACAAGCCCTTAAAAGTCATCTTCTTTCCTTTGCACTAAATGTCTGTGTGAAGATATACACAATGCCAAGTTGGTCATCAGCAGTGGCACATTTCCACTGGTTGTCTCCTGCTACTGAGCAAAAGACTACGCGCATGGTTAGCAATTGCAGCTGCCAGACTTGCACTAAATGCTTAAAGTTACCAAATTTGCAAGAAAAAAGTACCACAGTACAAAATACTTGGAAAAAGTATTTCATTGCTTTGCACATACTCCTAAGATAGATTTTTTAGTTAAATTCAAAAAGAGGTACAACAAAAGTCGACTGTCAAAAAAATGATTTATTGGTTCGCAAGACGATTTGCACCAAGATGCAAGGCAGCATGGGGCTTGTCAAGTTTGCGTATTCAAACCTGGCTGAGGTTGAGTGAATGCAGCCTTACAGTCTGCTTATGTTGAACAAAGGAATTATGCCTGTAGTGGCCTGGTGGGTTGGCCTTATGCTCTATTGCCAAGGGATTGGATTTTCCCTTGAAGTGTGTAGTGTATCGAATCACATGCCAAGTCAAGAAGCAGGAAGAATGACAGTGTTACTCAGTACTCGTGGTTTAAGTAATATTTTGCCTCTGACGTCACCAGGTAGCGTATATGCACATGTGTTGCTTATCATGATGACGTGCCTTGCTATGCAGCAAAGTGTACTTGAAGTACTTAGTACAAGATACTTTGATATGTACTAAGTTACAGAAAATGTACTCCTCTCTCAGTGTTTCCAAAATATTTTGAAAAAGTATTTATAATAGTGAATGTTGAGTAAAGTAACATGTGCACAAGTCTAGCTGCCACATTATAATAAGCGTGGAATACAATAATGTCACGTGTACTTAGATGCACGTAGAAGAACTTTGGGCTGTCAAAATTATTTGAGAACTTCTTGAGGTGTCAAAATTAACCTAGAGGTCACTGCTATGGAGCTTCTCACGACCACCATGTTGCTTCAGGATGCTAACCCGTTCTGTACTGATGGTGAGTGCAGTTCGCACCAAAATTTGTACCAACACAGCTGGTGACAAGTAAAATTGTCACAGGAAAAGATATACCTTGCAGTGTGAACTGGTGACTGACAAGTATGTGTCAGTCAACTTGCTTCTAGTTTCTGTTTTCCACGCTGCTATAGATGGTGGCGCTTAAGAACATGACCACAGTCATTATGATCATCAAAGTAGTCCTGGTGATTACAATCAGAGTTTGTTTGAACACTTGCACTGAAAACATGCCTGTATGCATGCTGTGTTTCTGAAAAATCTGGTACAACTTTCAGTGTGGTGGATGATTTGAATGCAGCAAACTTTGCTTGCTAGTCAACGTCCAAAAAAAATTGCGGGACCCTTAAGCTTCGCCTTTAAGAGTTGAACGCGATAGCGAAATCCGGCCCCTAGTGCGCCCTTCAACTACTAAATGCATACTTATTAATGTGTATTGTTACACACACACACACAGACACACACGCACGCACGGGCGCGAATTGTACAGGTTTTCAATCTAAAGCAAGAGTCGCATGGCCTCCAAGATATACGCCGCGCGCCCGCCCTCTCGGATGCCATAAAAAGTTGAGACATATTTCTCCCAATGCCTCACAGATGGCGGCACATTATCTACTTGGCTTGATATGTTTGCCGCTAGATGGACATAGTTGTCCATTTTTAGAGCTGTTTGAAAGTTCGTGTGTGTATTTAGCGGCGATGGCTGCACTATCCCGGCCTTTTTCGACGTAGTTTGGTGGCCTCGCGAATGCACCTACCAATCGCCGAATGGGCTCGTTTTCGTCGTGACACCTGCCGAACAAAATGCGTTAAGGGTACTCCTTTCACTACACGGCATTTATGTAGTGTCTTTTTCCGCACCAACAGCAAGTAACATCATGGCTTTGTGGTAAGACATCTGCTTGCCACGCGAAAGGCCCGGGTTCGATCCTCAATGGGACCGCAGATTTTATTTTATTTGCTTCTTTCTCGATTTTTTGGTCACGGACGATTTTTCGCTCACAACCAACGGAGCCGACGCTGACACCGGAATTTCTGAGACACGAGCTCTCTAACGCTATCGCGTTAAAATTGTAGGACACTTCAGCTTTGCCTTTAGGAGTGAAACGTGATAGTGTTATCGGCGACACCAGATTTTCTACGTCACGGGCTCTTAAACACTAAATCATGGGAGAGTAGTGTCTACTTGCCGTAACGCGCATAAGCACAGTTTCCCCTGCTCGCGAAGCCCGCTGGGAGCTGCAATGATGTTTGCACAAGCATCAAGGTCAGAAAGCGCTGGCGTGCGCACTCGTTCACAAGGTCCCCCTTCGTTTAGTGTGAATCACCAAGCTGTCATGACTGTTTGGGTAGCATGCCCACCTCATACCTGGAAGTCCTGGGTTTGACATTCATCCCAAATCAAACTTGGCCGATTTTCTTTTCGGCCCAATGACCTTACTTTGTTCACAGGAGCTCCACCTAGAAATTTGGGATTAATCGAAGCGTGCTTTGACACGTTTCTATTATTTACATCCACTGGGATTTTTCGCGCATGGCCAATGACATTGGATTTTCTGCGACGCGAGCTCCTTAATCGTTTGACATGCTATGTACGTGCACAATTGTGTACACCACTTGTTTTTGCCATTTGTAACGAATAGGGGCTAAGAGAGAGCAAGACACATTGAGCCTTGGATGAAATTAACCTCCTGCATAATAAATTTGTCCTCATTTAACATCATTTTGCAGTCTACTGTTGTATATGATCAGTTTGCTGAAGGCACTGCACAGTTTGAAGAAGTGTTCGACGTGCCCCTTCCCGCGAGCCATAACTTTTCTCTGCTCCAAATGGACATACTCAAAAACTAATTTGCACTGTATATCTGACGCAAGATTTCATTCTATTAATGCAAAAATGGCACATGAATGACTTCACAAGAAATAGACATTTAATTACAATTGAATTAGAATGAATTACTACAACACATAAATTAATGCATTATGACATTATTTTTGTTGCAATAGAATATCAAGTGCCTTGAAATAACGTATCGATTTGAGGCATTTACAGACAGTTCTTCATAGGCGGCATCTGAAAGGGATAGTTCTATCGTGTTAACAGCGCTGTAAAAGAGTAAAGCACAGTGTGTGAGAGGTGTGTTTTACCACCACCCCTTGAAGAAGGTGAAAGAGTGGAAATGGTTGTGGTGAATAATCTTTCCCAGTGGCCAACAGTTTATGATGTTCCTGCCAAAAAAAAAAAAAAAGCCTTTATTTTACACTGCATTGAACTTTTACCTCAGCTGCTCATTGCTTGAGACGAGTACTCCTCGTTGCCTGCACAAAGGATGAAAAACAGAATGAGAATACGCACAAGTTGCAAGCACAATTCTAACAATCCTCTCACTCTTTAAATGTTTAGTTTTGCTTACGTTACCAAATGTCCTGGCATTCGTTTTTGCATTTTGACACACAGAAAGCAAGCTTGAATAATACTAGCACCTTGAAAAATTAGCCATGTATGAAATGTAAGCAAATGCAAGAAGAAAGCATGAACATGGTGCTAACAAAATGCAGTTACATCATAAAAGGTAAAGAAGGGACACTGACATGAAAAAGAATACGAAAAAGACGTTCTGACCTTGTTCACAATAGAACCAAGAGGGGATAGAACCTTCATATGGTTCTATTTCCTCTTGTTGGCAGACATGTCACTCACATTCACCATTCCTAGGTCTTCATAAACAAGGTTCATCATTTTGCTCCCAATGATCAGGACACACTTGTCTCGTTTGACGTCGTGTCACTTTTCACAATCGTTCCCATTGGACACGCCGCCTAAACATGCATCGCCGCCTTTGAAGATGACCCTACACTGCCAGAAAGGACACCTATCGATGTCCCTGGCTTGAAAAGGCTCCTTCTACTTTGGCTGGAGGACACTTCCTTCATATTTGAAGGCACCTCCTACAGGCAGGATGCACAGGACACCAATGGGAGTATTTATATCGGTAACTGCGTGCAATTTAAAGATGGAATAGCTCGAGACTCGTGCACTCGCCTCTTTCAACACGCCACGCCGCCTAAGAATTGTGAACAAGGCTCCCGTCGGGGGAGCCAAAACGTCTTTTTTGTATTAATTTTTTGGTGGTCGGTGTACCTTTTTACTTTTTATGATGCTACTTCCCGACAAGACGGGCTTCCGCGAAAACCCCGACTACAAAATGCAGTTGCACAAAGCCAATGCGAGCAGCTGCGGTGTCATTTCTGCTGCGGTGGCTTCCTTTACAAATTTCTTTACAGCGAGAGATCTAATGCATGTCATACCGTAGCATGACGACAATCCAAGCCTGAAAATGCAAGCGTAAAAACTAGTTTCTTCAAGGAACCTGAAGCCTCGGTGTTGAGGGAAGCCTAGGGGTCAAGAAACGAACATGACGGCACTGACGGTGCGAAAAGAAACCGCTTCATCGCACGAATGACATAAGTGGTGAAGTAGTGCGAAACTCCAAATGTTTGCAGATGATAGAAAACTAGAAGGGTTGAGAGTATTCCTACAGGCACTTGGTGACAATGCTGCCTCATCAGCTGAATCAGTGCTTTGACTGCGTTATCATCACTGTAACGCGAACCCATGTTTCGAATGGGTATCAAAGCAGGGGCGCAATGTTGTACACATTCTGTGATAGAACTGAACGCAACGCCACAGGAGAACGAGAGGAAGCAAACATCCAACAGGCGAAGGGCAAGTGCCCTGTAAGAATGTGTCACATTTTGATCGTCTGCCGAGAGAATTCAGAAATGTTTCCAATGCATGAAAAAATATAGAATTAATAATTTGTGTTAATGTCTTGATTGGGCACTAGTTGGTGTCGCAATTTCGCAAGACTTTCGGGGAGGACGCTGGTTGCCATTTTCGCAAACTGTTAGCGCAGGATTGGATTAAGGCCAACAAAAAGCAGGCTAATTCACTTCTATGGGATCCAATCCACCGTTCTATATCAGCTCTATCAGATGGAAACGCTGTCTCTGTCCGTACTGTGCCCATTCTTTGCCTAGCAGATGACAAAATAATTGAGAGCACTGCCACTTCCGGTTGCTGTTCTCACATCTGACCCTCCCCCGAACCTCGACCAATACCCTCGACGTGACAGAACGGTTATCACAGGACGTGTACAAGAGTGCACCCCTGAGCTTTACACAAGCTGCTATTCTATCGGCATTCTGAACTAGCCCACACTGGTAGAGCAAGCTCCAATGAGTGGTCAACAACACAGCTGTGCTTGGCGTACCATACTGTTACTCTCTGGGGGCTGCTGGCCGTTGTTAGGGCTGGTGTTTTCGTTGCCAGTTCGCCACTGGTCCTGTAGTTCCCCGCCTGCGCCAAGAGAGGTGCCCCGACCCAGTGGTGGTCCCCGTGCACATAAGACCACGATGACACTCACGACTCAGACCTTTGTGCCTCTTCCTCCATCGCATTCCCCACCTGCGCACTGTACAACAACCATGCTCTGTTCAAGCCACTGTGTTTTCCTTTAGTTAAATGCGGTAAATGTTCACTCGCACCACTGGACAAGCCTTGCCTGCTTTATGAACATGCCAAAATGCATGAGCCATATATCTATTCACTCACAAAAATGAAATCTGTGGACAAAAGGCACATTTGCATGCATCTGTTTATGAAATGACTGTTTAGAACAGCATAAGTTCCGAGTAGATTTTTTTTGTTACATGTGACAAACTAGATGAAACTAATGGGAGGGAGCTTTCACGGATACTAGTAGGTGAGCTGGGAGCCACTTAGCATTTCATTGCAACAACTTGGTGCTCAGTTAAAGCAAGCATTTGCCAAGGAACACTTTACTGACAAACTGCACTACCAATGAGACAGGTGGTGGCTTTTAAGTAAAAGAGTAGGAAACTAATGAGTTCAAAAGCGCAAAGTACCCTAACTTTAAAACATTTTTATTTCATAACAAATAATTGTTAGGGTTTTACGTCCCAAAATTACGATATGATTATGAGGGATGACGTAGTGGCGGGCTCCAGAAATTTTGACCCTATGGTTTTCTTACTCTGCACCTAAACATAAATGAGTACACAGGTCTCTAGCATTTCGCCTTCATCAAAATATTGCCACCGTGGCCGGGATTCGATCCCATGACCTGTGGTTCAGCAGTCGAGCACCGTAACCACTAGGCTACTGTGGCACAGTTGCACATTTTATTTCTCATACAACCCAAATCTGCTGTAGTCCATTTTCAGCAACGATCAAAGATGTGCCCACTGTTGCACAGTTACCATCAGGTATCCATGTGCACAGGACCTCGGTATAACGCACTAATGTATAGAACATTTCATGTGACAATACGATGGCATGTCTGTTAGACAAAGAACAAACAGAGTGACAACACTAAGCATTTTATCAAGCCTACTTATTTTCATGCATAAAACTTGGTTAAAAAAGTGCTCACCTGAGCTGGTCAGACGAGTTCTCTGCCTCATCCTCCGGTCCAGGCTCCAAGCGTGACCTGTGCCCACAGAGATAATTAATTGCATACTAGGTAGATCCCAGTCCAGTCGCACAAGTATGGGAACTTCATGCTTCGCACTGAGACTACAATGGGAGCTTCACAAGGTCAGTTCCTATCGTAGCCTCTTGTAAACTGAACGAAAAAATTGGTGATGTCTCAATACACACCCCAACAGTGGCTTTCTCAGAGCCAGACAAAAAATTCCGAAGTCTATGCTTTTGCCGAGTGCACCCGCTGGAAGCAATTGTTAAACTGGAAACACATCATGGATGACATGTTTTGGACGTGACCTATTCCTACATAAGCTTCCGGCTGGTAAGTATGCACATTCCTCTATGCTATTTGGTGATAAAGTGGTCACGTTTGGGGCACTGAAGCTAAAACCTACTCTTCTGGCACCCAGCATCACTGCTCAAATTAAAAAAGGCCAAGGGCTTCGAAGCAAGTACAACTGAAGCACCACAGGGACAACAGGACGACTTCTCTGGCTTTTTCCCTCTTGTATGAGAAGTATGCCCGATGCTTCTCTATAGGGGGAGACAGAGAGTTGTTGCATGCGGATATTCACAGGACATCTAATTTATTTAGGAAATGAAAGCAGAGAAAAGTGCACAAAGAGCTAGAGTTTCAGAATGAAGCAGAGAAAACTGAGATTGACCTTTTGGACTGGTTCGATTCCGACGGTTGCTGCTCAGACAAGGCTGCACGGTCCCGGCGAGTGGGCCGCAGGGCGCGGAGGTTGATGACTTGTGCTGACGAGGGGCTGTTGCTGCCTTCCTCCGCACTGCTGGCCTCAATACTGCATGAGGAATGCCAGTGGCACCAGCAGTACTCCTTTAGGTTTACCTCAGCCTAACATTGTGATGCTGCAGCTATGGACGCCCTCAAGATAGCTTTGTCTGCACGTCAAATGAACGCATACGTTGTGCCTGTGGCAACTCTTTAGTAACAGGGATTAGTTTACATATCCTAGAAATGTTGCCACCTGCCATGGATGATGAGCTGGGCTTGTCTAGGTGTTTTGGGCAAAAACAGCCAAGGACAAGACAAGCTCAATAATGATGCTCTTCCTTTTCTTGCACTGTCCTAGATGAGGGCATGATGGCATCTTGGCCTATGAGGGTTGTGGATTGCAGTGCCATCTGCATTGACCCTTTCCGATGGAAGCTCTTCAGAATTTGTACCGTATTTACCCGCATAATTTGCGCACCCCTAATATTTAGCCAGCTTTGCTAAAAAAAAATATTTACTCGCATATTTTGCGCTCCCCGACCCGCTCGAGCCAGCTTGCCGGCGCACGCGCACGGGGAAACTTTGGATGGCCGCGCTCCCGCGGCCCTCACCGAGCAGGCGAGCGCAGTCATACACAAGACAGGCTGCGAGTGCGAAGTCCCTTCTTCCGATTACTTTGTTCTATTCTCTGGAAACCGCTGAGACCGTACCAACCGTACCCGAACACCCAAACCTGTTCACGGGTTGTCGGAACTGTTCGAGCGTTCTCCCGCCGTGAGAATGCATGCACGCGACATGGCACGGACTACTTTCTGCATCGGAGGCATGAGAGGGCCAGTCGCGCCAACATTTCCCCTCGCTGACCCTCCTCCTCTGCGTCGCGCAGCCTTCGTTGGTTTCGGAAGTTTAGGTTTCGCGATCAGCCAGTTGCGTTTTCACTGTTCTCTTGCCCTGGGCTAGAATAACTTTTCGGCAAAATTCAAGCTTACTGTTATAGAATTTGCCTAAGGAAACGGGAACCGTGCCGCAGAAGAGTTCGCTTTTTAATACAAGACCAGGAAGGAGACCGTTCCGAGGACCGAAGCATGGAAAGTTTCCTGCCGTTGAAGAATACCTTTTCAAATACGTGCGAGAGCTTAGGCCCACCGGTATCGCCGTGCCGTGGCACCTCGTTATTCCCAGCATTGTCGCGAAGAGCTTCAAGAAGACGCCTCAACGCACTCGACGGAACCAAGGACAACGCGCTTTGGGAGGGCGGTGACAGCGGCCGCGGCGATGATTCTCAGTCTGACTTCTCAACCAGTGATTCTGACTAGACCGTGCATGACCGAATCTGGCTGGTTAATGTACATGCTACTTCTGTTAAAGGGCCAGTAAACAACCCCGATGTCCAAAAATTGTAATGACGAGAAATATGCGCACTTTTGCTATGTGAACATGCTGCCGCAAGAATTTTGTGAGTACGTGCTATAATAAGGAAGTTACAGGGGTTAGAACATCCGTTTCAGCTGGTTTCAAATTTTCGCGCGGCCTCACCACCCTTCTCCGCCACATGGAGGGAAAGGCGTAGCCCGTCGTCGTGACTCCGCCCACTTCGGCAACGTGACACGATGTCAACAATTGACATGATGGGCGAGCTCGATCAGTTGCAATACACTTCCGCTTGCTGCGGCTCCTGGTTGTTTATTGTTTATATTGTTGCAAGTGCTCCGTAACTTGACGGGCAGTTTTCGGCTCTTCACTATTTTTAAACCTTTGTGACAGTTCACAATGCAGCAGGAATGCGTGCTTGCTTTCCGAGACGTCGAAGAGGCGCGAGAGAAAAGCCTGGAGAACCCCGCTTGCCGCGCCAGCAAGCGCGACCCGTCCGAGCTACCGGAGATTCCGTGGCCGAAACCGCATCACCGCAGGGCCAAAAAACAAGGCGCAGTTTCGTAGCAGTGGGTGGGAACAGGAACTGACGTTAACTTGACAACTGCTTGTTGAGACCTGGTTTAGACCAATCGACGAGCTCAGTGCTACGTCAACTCGCCGATCGCCGAGTTGGTGTCACTGCACGTACGAGGAGGATTGGGCAGGCGTAGGAAAGAAGCGCGGGAGCTGTTTTTCGAAATGAAGGGTCTGCGCGGCGCGCAGCGCTGTAATATTCGGAAAACGTGATCGCCGCGGTCTACTGTACGAATTACCGAGCTTGTTTGGGGGGTGTAAAAAAAAAAGTCGCAGCCTGTTTACGGGCCCATTAAAAAACCTTCGTTTGCGATATAATTTATTTTCTTCTTTAATATATTATATCGCGCGTGTTAGGACTATATATTGTGCATTATTTCAGATGTGCTCGCGAAATCTCCGCGTAATTTGCGCACCCCCTTTTCGGAGCTCCAAAATCGCGAAAAAAAGTGCGCAAATTATGCGAGTAAATACGGTATATGGAAGCCTATTTTGCATGGCTCACTTCTTATGCATGGTCTTTACGCATCCCGCAGTACAGGGGTATACATTTCCAGAACATATTGCAGCTGGTAAACTGGAGCTGCTTAAGACTGGTAGTCTAAAAGGGGTGGGGGATGGGGAGATAAAGGACACCCCCACACCACACAAGTGTTGCCTGCGGCACCACAAATCCTGTTGGGCACCAAAAGCAGGAGAGAGTTCATTTGCAGGCAGGAATTGAAGCATGATGGCAAGAGGAGTCCACAATTTAAGAAATTCGGTCATTTTTGACTGGCATTTAAGATAACAGCATGGCACAAAAGAGTTTAAAGGACATTGGGTAGCACTGCCATTGATCTACATTAAAGGACCCTGCAACACTTTTTCAGCATGGTCAGAAAATGCTGCCGATTGGTAGTCGAGGCTACTGAGAACATGTGAGCCAAACATTAGAGCACAGCACGCGGCCTAGAATTTACAATTCGTGACTTCTTTCTTGTGTCCACGTTTGCACGCCCTGTCTTTTTAGAATGAATAGTTTTCAAAGTCAGCTAGAAATTGCTTACTCTTCTCTCACCAAATGATGCCACAATCTAAAACGACTGCGTCCTAAGCACAAAGTCTCCAGCCATCGGCTGATTTGAGCATCGTGAGCCGCATAGTTACCGTGGCTATCATGGGGTGCTGCTGACGTGCCCATACTCCACTCTATAGTGCTAGAATTAACACTGAAAGTAAGCCGCATGTTCAAAAGAAAAGAAGAAAAAAAATGAGAAATTGCTCAAAATCATGATGCACACTGATGAATGCACGTAGCTTCTTGCTCCCTTGCGTAGCTTTCAGTGTGCACCCTGGTACCGAAGGAGAGAGAAAGTGCTTAAAGCATGTGAGAAATCCCCGTAACTCCCCTAGTTCTTGATGGCTTCTGAAGATTTTTGCGGCAGTTGGCTCATGATGCCACAAACTCCTGTAATGAAGTCATTCGACGATGACCTGGAGAAGTGTTGCAGGGCTCCTTTAAGCACATAACAGGAACCTGCTGCAAAGACTTAGAGTAGCTCCAGAAACTGACCCTGGGGAAGGCTCCTCTTCAACAGCCATGACATCGTCGACTACTTCTTCCTCTTCAACCTGTGCTACCTCGGCTACTTGCACCAGCTGTACATTTCCACTGGCAACAGGCCGAGGCCTCCGCGAAACTTTGCGCAGAGCTCCTCGCGGACGTGTCCGTCCAAAGGTTGCCAGGTCCACACCGGTGTTCTGAAAGGGCCCCCGGAGATAATGTGAATAGCCAAAAAAACCACCGTGATGGTAACTCTCTAATGACCAGCGTATTGCTTCTGCTACATTGCGCTTTATACCTCAACATTTCGATTTAAGCAGAGAAAACTGGACAAACAATCTATAGCAGTGTTATCAATATGTTGGAGTGAGTTTCTAGCTATAAATCGTCCAGAAAATCAATTAGTACTGATTCTAGCACTAGTATCAGTATAGCACTAGCACTATTCTAGCACTAGTATTAGTTCTGAATTCTAGCACTGGTATCAGTATATGACGCCCATTGAAATCTCTAGTCGATGGCACTGTTAATCTTGTAAATAATCTCAAGTTATCCTAATTCTTGTGGGGTCGATGGGATTAACAAAGTGCTAAAGAACACCGTCATTACTTCGAGCAAAATACTAGTACACCAGATCTTCAGACTGTCACTAACTTCAGGAGAACTCCCATGTGATTGGAAGACTGCAAAAGTAGTCCCCATATTCAAAAGCGGCGACAGACACTCACCAGATAACTATAGACCCATCTCACTAACCTGTATTTGCTGTAAAATGCTCGAGCACATAATTGCATCGTACATATACAATCATCTAGAATCAAATAACTTATTTTTCACCAATCAGCACGGGTTCAGGAGAGGTTTCTCATGTGAGACACAGCTTTTAGAATTCACAACTGACTTGCATTTTGACATGGACCGTAACATACAGATTGATAGCATTTTTCTCGATTTTTCGAAGGCATTCGACTGTGTAGCCCACTGCCGCCTGATTTCAAAGTTAACTGCCCTAAAATTGGATTCACAGTCACTAACATGGCTTCGGAACTTTCTTTCAAATCACCAGCAGTTTTTAATACAGTAATCCCTCGTTAACTCGAAGCCGTAAAATCCAGGGAAAATTTCGAGATAAGCGGTATTTCGAGTTAAGCAAAACGCCGAAAATGTTTGCCCAGGTCACTGTAAAAGAAAAGCCAGTGCTGCCAGGAAAAGCTCCACTGCACGAGACGGCAACCGTAGTAAAGCACAAGAATTCAGAGCGAAAAAAAAATTTATTACCGAGGACCAAAAAACTGCGTGATGCTCGCCTGTTTCGCGTTCGCGTTCGGTCCCAGAAAGGCGTTCTCCAGTTGCTCAACACATCGCATGAGCCGTTGGTCGCCACCGCTGCATTCGACCTTGTTGCGGAGCAAGCGCAGCACGTTACGTGTTTCTGTCGTCGTAGGCACTTCTCGGGGCTCTTCCTCGTCTGCATGGTCTTCTGCGTCGTTCACGGCCATCTCAACGATATCGGCGTCCGACAGCATTCCGGTAACGGGGACGTCCGCCTCGTAGAGCGCATACTCCTCAAAGGCCATCTCGCCGTCTTCAGTATCGTTCACGCAGCCAGTTGCCTTGCGCACTTCATTGCACAGCTCATCACAGCCGCTGAATTCTGCGCCAATGTCTTCTTCGATTGATTCGGGGGCGCGAGAAAACCCTGCATGTGCGAAGCAGTTAGCAATCGCCAGCGGGCGTAGTTGGCGCCAGGCTTCGGCCATCAGATTGATTGCACCCAGCAGATCGATTTCATACTTTTTCCCATTGTCGTATGACAGCAGAATTCGGTGCAGCAGGCTCTTCCTATAATACTTGCGGGCAATCTCAATGACTCCCTGATCCATTGGCTGGAGAACGGACGTCATGTTCGCCGGCAGGAACTCCAGCCTAACAGCCGCCAAGTTGTCGATTTTTCCGTGACCGGGGCAGTTATCCACAACAAACAACACTTTCCGACCGTCCTTTGCCATCTTCCGGTCAAGCGCACGGACATGCTCTTCGAAAAGCGCCGCCGTCATCCAGGCCGTTTTATTGGCGCGGTATGTCACATCCCTCGGGAGCCGTGCATTTCGGAAACACCTGGGATTAAGCGACTTGCCAATAATGAGGAGGGGCAGCTTTTCATCGCCGGTAGCGTTGGCACCAAAAAGAATGGTTATCCTGTCTTTGCGTTGCTTAGCGCCCGAGCACGCTTCGCCTTTTGGTGTGTATGTGCGGTTAGGCAGCATTTTGTAAAAGAGAGCGGCTTCGTCGAGGTTAAAAATGTCCTTGTCCGCGTACTCCTCTTGCAGCTCGGCGAGGCGTAGGTTGCGCCATGCGTCTGCAGCCTGTTCGTCGACAATGCCGCTTTCGCCGTGGATAGGCTTCGATGACACGTTATTTCGCTTCTTAAACCGCTCGAACCAGCCATTGCTGCAGCTGAAGTCCGCGTGACCCATCTGCAGTGCCAAAGCGTCTGCTTTTTCCATCATCATTTGGGTTGTCACGGGAAGATTGGCTGCTCGAACGTTTTGGAGCCACAACAGAAGTGCTGATTCGACGTCCGGGAATTTGGACGCTCGAACGCGCTTCCGTTTGCTTGAGAAGCTTTGCTCGAAGCCTTCCAAAACCTTTTGTTTGTTCTTGAGCACTGTCGAGAGGGTTGACAAAGGGATGCCGAATTCCTTGGCGATGCACGACTTGCTTCGACCTGCCTTTTCTACTTCCTTGATTAGCTCGACTTTTCTCTCCAACGTCAGAGATTTGCACTGCTTTGGGCGGGACATCGTGGTCGATATTCGGAAGCGTCCGTTGCACACACCACTCACTACTCAGCAAAACTGAACTCAAGATGCGTCGTGCGCAGATCGCGGGGAAAACAAAGAATACCAGCTCGCACATGCAAGGGTTAGGTTGCGTACTGACTGGCCCACGCTTGCACACGCCGCCCACGGCGCATAAGTCGCGCGCAGGTGCGCACATGTGATCACTCCCACGGTTGCTTGACAAGGCTGATAGGAAACGGCTGCGTCCGCGGGAATTTCAAATTCGGCCTTCACGACCGCGTTCGGCACGTATAGTAAGAGCTAAGCGTTCGCATGGAGCCCTCGTTTCCTGTTCGGAGTGGACTTTGCCTTCGGCCCTCCCGGTCAAGATTTCGAGATATCCGCTGTTCCCTCCGGAAAACGTTTCGAGATAAGAGGGGGCAAATACATAGCACCTATGGGAGGTTAATGCACGGCGAAAAAAAGTTTCGACTTAACCGAGATTTCGAGATAAGCGAGTTCGAGTTAACGAGGGTTTACTGTAGTTAATAATCTTCCATCTCCCATATGCTATGTTACCTCCGGCGTACCACAAGGTAGCGTTCTTGGGCCGCTACTATTTTTAATATATACAAATGACCTCCCTAATAACCTAGCTTCCCATGTGCGATTGTTTGCAGATGATTGCATTATATACCGCCCTATTGCCAGCCCCGATGACCATCACATTCTCCAGAACGATCTTCAGCTTATTTTTAATTGGTGTAAAACTTGGTTGATGACCCTTAATTCATCTAAATGCAAAGTAGTCTCTTTTACTCCTAAACACTTGGTCTCAAATTTTTCTTATCACATAAATAATAATCCAATTTCTTCTGCCACCACATACAAGTACTTAGGAATTCATCTAATGTCAAACCTTTCCTGGAACCTTCACGTTGCAACCATATGTGCTAACGCTTCAAAGTCACTGGGGTACGTACATCGAACCTTGAGAAATTCTCCCTCCAATATTCGCAAGCTAGCTTTTCAGACATTTGTTCACCCGCAGCTGGAATATACCTCTGTAATATGGTCACCTCATCATAACAACTTAATCAGTTTATTAGAATCGGTGCAAAATAGGGCAGCTAGGTTTATCTCTAATAACTATAGTTACAAATGCAGCACCTCACGAATAAAACATGATAGTTCACTTCCACTCCGCAGTACTCGTCGGGACTTTGCACTCTTGTCATTGTTTCACAAATACGTCTATGCTGGTAAAAAATCTTTCTTGCGGCTCGAAGTTTCATCTTGCACATCTCGTAGATTACATAATCACCTCAGTTTCACTCGCATGTACGGAAGCACTCATGCATTCAATTCGTCGGCACTTCCTCGTGCCATTCGGCTGTGGAATGCACTTCCTGATTCCATTGTGTCCTAAAAAAATCCTGATAAATTTCGTCAACTCACCATTTCACATTCCTCCGCATAACCTCGACAAAATGTATAACGACTTCTTTTTTTTTTTTCTCGTGTGTGTTTTATTAGCTCTCTTATGTATGAGTTCGTTATTTCTTTTTGCTCATTCATTGTACTCGTATGTTTTTTTACTGTGCATTACCTGCGCGCGTACGAAATGTATCACTTGATGGTCTACCTAAATTGCATTAATTATTTATACCGTTGAACTACTCCTTTTCTCTTTTCGCCTCTACAATTACAATTTAGCCATTATTTCAATGTGTTTAAAAAAGGATATGTGTGCTTTGAGCCATTTCATCCTGTATGATATGTATTTATTATGTGTGATCATTTATTTTTTGTGATGCCCCCCTTACCCAATGCCTCTAACGAGGCCTGTAAGGAATCTTTAAATGAATAAATAAATAAATAAATAACTCAATTTTCACACAAATAGCACTCCAATCGTTTTGTACCAATTTACTCTACACGGGGAACAACTGGTTCTAATTTTCCTTTATGTTCAACTGTGTTTGGGCATTACAGATCACAGTGATGGTTCAGAATAGGGCGATTGATGCCACACTGTAATGAGCTAAGTGGATGAAGTCTAACTATGGCAGCTGGTTAATTCGTGCAGATGGGTGTGCACGGTAAGGACATACAGAGTACATAAAGTGCACTTTATGAAGGCCAGTGTGAAAGTACAACTAACAAAGCAAATTTATTTGCACAGATTGCACATGGATGCTACTTCCTACGAAACTCCATTTGTGATAACGTTTGCCTACTGGAAGTTCGCATTAGCGATGATCCATGATGAACAAAATAAAAGAGAGGCCTATATTTGCTCACATATTATGTCAAAGTAATGTAAGGCATGCACTTTAAGCAGATGACCCAGTCCACAGTGCATCAGCCCATGAGATTTTCACTACAACTGGAAAGCACTTAGCAAGTAAACAAAGCAAACACGCAATGTGCTATTGTGTATGTACATACCTTTGGAGCTGAAAAAGCCAGCTCCGGTGGCAAGTAACTTTTCATGTTTGGCACTTGCACCTGCACAAATTTTTGTGACAGAACCAAGCAGTTTCACTTAGTAAATTATCACAATGCCTCAGGCAAAAGCGATGTTACATGCCAGCTAAATATTCAACGAGGACCCTGTCATTCTTTTAACGGAACAACGAATTAAATGGTAAAATAGCTGCTGAACACTACGAGAATCAGCAAAGGTTGGCGATGCCCAAGTTCACATAGCTGGTGGCGTAGTTTGTGGTGTGAAAACATTTTTAGTCGCTCTACTTTGCTTTCCTTAAACAGTATATATAAAAAAAAAGAATAACAGTGTTTAGCCGACTACCAGGTGAATTTTTAAGTATGTGATTGGGATGACAAACATTTATCAAAGGTGAAAGGCTTAGATGCCTCATCAAGTATAAAAGTATAAAAGTGACCGTTCTTGTCAACACAAGTGATGCAAAAGATCATCATCATGCAATGACGTGACATATCACCAAAATTTGTGACGTCACCACGACATCGTCGCTTGGTCATAGGTGGCCCGCTTGCGGAGGCACGTGAGGTGCAGAAAGCTTGCAATGCCTCTGATCTCTGAGGCAGTGCAAAACCACGCCAGGTGCAGAAAGAAAGCTTTCGGGGGTGGGTGGATCAATGCAATCGAATGAGAAGAAAAAGACTACGGCTTTCGCCTTTGAGTCATCTTAGGCAAAGGCATAAGGGACCCAGTCAGTTTTTGAAGTTTTAATCTGAAATGCAAATAAAGCTATACTATGTCACTGACAAAGGCAGCTCCAATGCAAGAGTGTGTCTATACAGAATCATTCTCACCTTGTCTGGAAGGGTGTACCACTTGGACGGCAGCACAGGCTCCTGTGGGAAGTCCTTTAACACAAAACTGGTGGTCTTGGTCATTACCAGCCCAAGGGCCAGGTCACACACCGCATACAGTTTCTGTAACCACACACACAAAGAGGAAGAGTAGCAGTTTTAGCGAGTTGGTATTCCATGTCATTCCAAGTGTTTAGCCCAATTCAAACAGAGCAAAGGTAGGGGTCGTCTTGTCCTCCCTTCTACCCCTACCTTTGTTTTCATTTACTCTGCTTGAGTTGCGCTGAACACTCAGAACGTCAAACAGGCAGAGTTAAGGCTTGGCCTTAGGGTTCGAACAGCCACAGCCAGCACCTACCAGTTGTGCCTGCTTGTCGTTGGGGCACTGGTTGTCGCGGGTCTGCTTGATGTTCTCGATAAGCCTCTTGAAGAAACTGAAGCTGTAGCCTTCGTTCTTGGTAATTAGTGGCTCCATCAAAAACCACAGACACCTGCACACAGGTAAACAAACATCATGCCCCTAAGCTGAAATGAAATTTCGGAAATTTCAGAGTATTATAAACGAATGAACAAATAGATGTATTTCACTACATGTAACCCACCTGCACAAATGGTTTCACTGTAGCATGGCGCCACTATGTAGTGAAGCCACCTATTCAGGGGTAATTCACAATGCAGTGAAGTCACACTTCAAGGTTTAAGGGGCCCTGCTACATCTTTCCATGCAATCATCGAATGACCTCATTATCACAGTTCATTGCCTCATAAATCGACTGCCATAAAAAATTTTAGAATATGTTAGTACGAGCGGAGTTACGGGGGGTGGTCACACGCTATAAGCACTTTCTCACTCCTTTCGTCCCAGCGAGCGCTGGTGAGTTTCACGTCCATTTGCAGGGAAGTTACGAAAGAAGGGGGAATTGAAGGACTCGTTTTTCTTTGTTAGACACAACCTTGATGAAAACCAACAGACAATGAAGACACGGAAAATATAGGGGACATTATTCGTAGTCTTTCAACTGTATTATAGTAATTATGATATAAATGTGAAAAAATTAAAGTGGACGAAAAGACAACTTGCTGCCGGCAGGGACCGAACCTGCAAACTTTGGATAACGTGTGCAATGCTCTACCAGTTGAGCTACAGTGGCGGTTGTCCTCCTGTCCACTTTATCGATTTTCCCTGCGTGTAACCTAGGAGTATTAGTCAGCGCAGCTCGTAGCCATGACAGTGAGTGTGCAACACTCTTTTTCGCTAGCAGACGCCACGTAGCACGTGATCTGTTTCAAGCTGACAGCTGACCAACAAGCTCTTGCATACTACCTGAAGACATCAAGTCTACCGGAACGAAACTGAAAAGCAGGGAAGTAAGGGATGCACCCTCGAAATGGGCATCACAGGCATTTTGCACTCACTCCTTGATCTGTACCAGTCCCGGCACGTCGTCATACTTTGGCAGGCAAGGGTCGTGGGCAAGCAGATGGATGGCATAGGGGATCACATAATCGGGCAGGATGGTGATAAGCTTCATAGAGTTGATGGTGTGCTGCTTGAGAAAATCTCGCCGCTTGTTGATGCACGACAGGAGCCACTGGCGCAGCTGGTTACGCAGGGGCCGCCGCTTCTCGACGCCACCCAGGGCAAAGATGGCCAGGAACTGAAGAGGCAGCCGCATGGCCAGTAGGTGCTTGTGCAACTTTTGGCCAAACTGCTCGCGCACCTCCGGACACTCGTCCTGGATAGTAACGGACCTTGCACATTAGAGGACAGACAGTAGGCTTTGGAAACTTGAGTAAACATAATAATTAATAATACAGTCGAACCCGTTTATAACGAACTCGAAAGTGTCGCGAAAAGTGGTCGTTATATCAGTAGTTCGTTGTATATGGACTCGCCCTTAAAAACGTGGGCTTAGCGGCCAAGCCGTTTTTTTTTTCTTTGTGCACTTTTGTTAAAGTGCTAACAACCCCTTCGGTGACAAGGTAAGCCTTTTCGCGTCATGAAGCGACGCCCGCTGCGTGCTCACGAGTGAATTAACCGCCTTTGCAATGAGCCGACACCGTTTCACCGAAGCGCGGTACCGCGACGTAGAGCCGATCATCCCTGGCTATAGTTGCGTGCAGCGCGTCGCCTACTCGGGTCGCGGAGTCACTGCCGGGCCGCTTGCTGTATGCCGTATGCGCGCGTTTGTACATTCTTCATGCTTGCTTCACTCCGGACCGTGCACGGGTGCGGCGACTAGCCTCTTCGTTCAACGCGGCGAAAACAAGTATTTTCCAAGCAACGCGCACTCTACGTTTCCGCGATGCTCTCGCGGCCCTGCACGACAATGCGCGGCGCACTTGAGTTGTCACCTGGTGTGCATCGAGGTTTCTCGGTGCCCGCGCCGCCCAACAACAGCGAGCTAATGTCGTTTCCACAAAGCGACGCGCACTTTAAAGCGGTCTCGCACGAGGCGGCGGCGGCGAACTTGCGAACGGCAGCATGGCTAAGCATGGCGCGCTCGTACCGCCATCAATCCGCAGTGTACGGTGTAGTACGCCACACGCGTAGCCGAGCAGATATCTACAGATGACTGTGATAAGATTGTCGCCTATAAGGCATAATGGCACGTTCATCGACGGCCGCCACCTCGCCTTCGCTCTTTTCTGATGCTTATCCGCGAAGGCATCGCCGCAATCGCGCGGAAATCGTTATCACCGATCGACCGGTCTCTGCCGTTACCGGAAAGACGGACGACTTTTCGCGGCACATTGTGGCGTCGACGAGTTTAGGGACGCAGTGAACCTTTTTGCGATGGAAAGTTATCGCGGTTATCACTTCAATTGCATTTATGCCTTCTTGCGTTCCAAGGCATTGTTTGGTTCATCGCAGGCGGTCGTAGCTGCAGAGAACGGCGTCAGGAAAGGTTACTGTGCGAAAGCTGACCGCAAGGCTTCATGATGCCTACTATTTTTTTTTTCCCCACTGCCATTCTACCACTGAAGAAACGCCTGGAAAGTGAGCGACCTCGCTCGCAGCGTCCGAACTCTGCGTGCGGTGCTCGCCGATCAGGGTATCTTAGTCGCGAGTAAACTGGAGCGGGGCACGCGCGAGCGCGCGCCCCTGTCATGCTTTAGAAGGCATATTTTAACTTTTTTTTCGCTTCGTATGCACCATATTTTTACCGCGACCGTGTCTGAAGTGTTCGTTGTAAAAGTAGGAGGCTTTGAAAAATATTCGCTATATATGGACGCAGCTTCAATGGTTAGCATAGGAAAATCGTAAGTGCACCCAAACATGGTCGTTATAACCGATAGATCGTTATATGTGGGATCGTTATAAGTGGGTTCGACTGTAATGGTCAGAGTTTTTACTAGGCACGTGTGAATATTCGAGCACCTTGAATACTCGAACGAGTATTACAGTTTTGAATCTGCTTCAACACAAATGTAAATTGTTTGAAATTTTGAAGTATTCGATATGAACGAATAGGCATATATTGACTGCATGTAACCCCCTGTAGAGGTGGTTCCACTGCAGTGTAGAAGTGCTATGCTGTGAAAACACCTATCCAGGAAAAATCCGCACTGCCGCGAAGACCCATTACAAGGTTAAATGAACATATTACCCTCACATCGATTAATTATTATTAAGTTTAAAAGCTTGTTATACGAGCTTACATACTTTAATGGGGTCATGAACCACTTTTCCAAATAATGATCTAATGACCTCAGTATTGGAGTTTACTGCCTCCCGAATCGATTGCCGCAAAAATTTCTCGAATCCGTCAAGAACGAGCGGAGTTACGGGGGTTTGGCGCACGCTCTCAGCGCTTTGTCTCTTTTCCTGTGCCGACGAGCGCACTGGAAGCTACACAGGGAGGGATGGCACGGGGGAAAGAAGTTACGTCAGCACGCATCATGAAACGCGATCGCTCAGCCGCTGTGATTCGCGTGCGCGAGTGCAGCTACCATGTACTGAGGAGTGCGGCGCTGGCAAGTGGTGGTACCTCGTGGCAAGAAGCGCATCTGATCCGAACGCCGCCCTCGATTTATGTCGGCTATCAGCCAATGAGGATGCTATGTCTTTTGTGACGTGGAGATGCAGATCGCGACGTCAACGAGCAGACACCCTGCCCACCGACGAAAGTAAGAACCGGCCTCTGTTTGAAAAGAGGGCGCCTGAGAAAACGGCAACTTCGTGTTCCGCTTGTAGCCTTTACGTGGCACGCACGATTGCAATATTTGGCTGAGCAGTTCATAGCCGTGTCAGCTTTCCGCACGATGGGTTTTTTCAACAAGCCCAAGGGGTGCTTCATGACCCCTTTAAGCATAGCAAATTCTAAAACGTAACATATTTTATTGCTTATAGCTTGTGCCCCGTTACTATTACAATCATGCTACTATTCGAGTTTGCTTCTACTTTTCGAGTTTGCACAAAAGTGGTGCTAGCATACAACTAAAATGAAGTAACACAGCATAACTTGGAGATGTGCTATGCACGAACTCCAGGACTCCACTGTTGCTATCCGTTGGCACGACATCGGTTGTGCCAAACAGCCATTTCGTTTCATTCAGTGCGAGGTACGGATTGTGACAACAGCAACGAAAGCTGCCAAGGATGAAAAGTAGAGCTGTGCGAATAGCAAAATTTTGGGTGCGAAGCGAATTCGAATAATAAAGATTGAGTGCGAATCGAATCGAATAATTTCGAATAATTTTCGAATATTTCTCAAAAAATTTTCGAATAATTCGAAGTGAAATTACAGAAAAAGTTGCAGAGAATCATTAAGTATGTTCTTGTGAGATAGCAACATGAAAGTGTTTCTTTTCGCTAGGTTGATGAAGCGGTGGTGGGGTCATATTGCATAGTTGTCTTTCTTATCAAGAGTGAGGCAATGTAGAGGCCGAATTGTATTTATGTACATGATTTGATGCAACCAAAGTGCTGCCGACAACACTTTACACGTGATAGGCAGAGATGCCATTTCCTCAGCTTCTCCTCCTCTTTCAACTGCTGTGGAAGGCCAACTGATGTGGCAGACAAGGGTGTGCTCCCTTCAAGTCCGGAGTTCCAAATCTGCCTCGTAGACATCGATATATAAGAACATCTGAAATTCTGGATGCTAAAAAGCTTCGGCGTCCGATTTTTCGGACTTCCTGCCCAAATTTCAGGTCCAAAACAGCATTAAATGAGCCCCCAACTCTGCCACATCTTTCATCTCCATGTTGGAACCAGCGTTTTCTAGTGTTAATACATTTGCGACCGCAGCAGAGCTTGAAAGGCAGCTTTGCCGCAATACGGGGGTGTGATGAGGTGAAGCATATTGAAAATTTAGGGACCACTTCCAAACGAACGTTGACTGTCTCTTGGCTAAGTTCGACCGTAACGGACCTTGAAAGGCAGCTTTGCCGCAATACGGGGGTGTAATGAGGTGAAGCACATTGAAAATCTAGGGACCACTTCCAATCAGACGTTGACTGTCTCTTGCCTAAGTTCGACCGTAACGGAGCTTGAAAGGCAGCTTTGCCGCAATACGAGAGTGTAATGAGGTGAAGCATATTGAAAATCTGAAGGGGTCACTTTCAACCGGACGTTGACTGCATTTGTTTTTGGGAAGTTCGAATAGTTCGAATAGTAAAATTTCAGTGCGAATCGAATCGAATAGCAAACACTATTCGAAAAATATTCGAAACTTCGAATATTCGCACACCCCTAATGAAAAGTGATTCTACTGTGGTCCTTGTGCTGGCATACAAGTAATCGACTGCCCTGCAACAGACAATTAGCTACGAGTAGGCCCACTGGTGATGAAATAATTGGGAAGTATGCATGGTTTGCACACCTTTTGGAGGAATATGTGCATGCTGTCCTGCTGGCACAACGTGGAAACATAGACAAGTGGGTCTTTCAGGTCGAGAATATCAGAATGCAACCTTGTAATCACAGAAGCAAGCTAGATAATGCATGCACTTATTAAGCAATGGAAGCACTCACCTGAAGCACAAGGGCAAGCTTCTGAAACTGCTCGTGGCTAAGTGCGTCTGCATAGGGGGGGCAGCAGCATATCTTGAGCATGCACGCAGCTGCCATGTACCGAAGCCAGGAGCGTTCCATTGCCCTGCAGTCGCATTGGTGGGGGTAAATTTATAAGGGAATGAGAGAGAAAAGAAAGCACACAAGATCGAGATGGGGGTTAATGCTCTTCAACACAGAGCAATTCATTCAGCCTAAATTAAAAGGCTTACATAGACGAAAAACATGGTGTAAGGTGCATGTGCATGTTTCCATGTTTTGGCACAGTTCCTCTCTGGACATCGAGTTCAGGGGCCAAAATATGTCTAACAGACTGCAGCAAAACCACAATGCATCCTCTGTGCTCCTCGTTGGGTTTGTAATAGATTCAAAGGCCAAAATTCAAGAATATTCCAGGACTTTCAAGGCCCAGTCAAAAGATTTTTTTTCAGGAACACAGAGTAAAATTCCAAGTAGGAATTTTTTTACTTTAACATCTCCAAAATGGTAGGCACAAATTTTATTGCAATTATAATAAACAAATAAATAAATAGTACGATTTTATTAGAAATGTCCAGCCCTGATAACTTCAAACATTAAAAAAAAAGCAACAACTACAAATTTGTGCAGGAATTTTCATTTTAAACAAGGCTTCAAATTTTCACTTTCAAGCAAACTTTATTGTTCCGAGGAGAGTGCCTGGTGCATAATAAAATATAGTTGAGGGTTTTTTTGTATTTTACACTTCCAGCAGGGTCGCCACAGCTGGGAGTCACATTCAAACTCACAGTCCCAGCAATATCCCACAGCCACTGATCGATCCCAATGAGTTTGACAGTGATCATGATTTATAACACAAGACTCACGAAACATGCTCCTTCTCCATCAGGTCTCCCCCGTGACTGATGACTGTGACCAGGAGGCGAAGAGTGGAGCTGGCAGAAGCCGACGCCGTTCGTAGACCCACCAGCCAGCGTACCATCATCTTCATGCCTTCAACCTGCACATGATGGAACAGCTCTGTCACCACTTGCTTGATGAAACAACTGCAGTGGGGGCTCAAGCCGTGATCATTAGGTTAATAAAACAATTTTTCTTGCTTCCTTTGTGGCTTGTTCTACAGATTTATATGTCACCGCCAAGTCTATTTTGGTTTTCTGCAATAGTCCTTGAAGTATGTTTCAGGTTGCGAAGTCTTACCTTTTAAGTTCGACCTCTTCAGAATTTGGAATTTGGCAAGCCATTAAATTTACAAGCATTACAGTTTATAGCTTCCTACAAGGTTTCTAAAGCCATCCAGGCTTCAAACAAGGCTAGAAGAAGAAAAAAAGTTGTATGTAGAGAAGTTATTGACATGCAGCCTTGAAATTTCTATGGTACCACCTCAGGAATATTATTAATAACTATGCCAACCGTCATAAAAGTCCCCGGAGAGATAAGGTTGTCGTTGAAAGCCATGTACCCCCAATTAGGACAAATAAGCAGAAAGAGGAGGCAACGCCTTACCTTGACCTTGGTCTCCTCTGGAAGGGCATCAAATTCGCACCACGATGTTTCTGAGATCCGTGGCTCCTCCTGCACAGTCACAGGCAATTCAGCCACGTGCAAGTGGCCCACGGCCAAATGCACGTGCACAATGAACTCACCCGGTCAGCCATTAGCAGGTCCTTGACGACCACCTTGGAGACAATGCTCTTCACCTGGCTTCCGAACATGTCTGGGCAGAGCAATGCTATGTGTCCAATGGACACCAATGCCGTGCGGAAGTACGCCGACTCCAGTGTGAAGTGTTGCTTCAGGTGCTGCAATGAATTGCCTGTCTTAAAGCACTTCAGAAAAAATCTTTCATTTTAAGTAATATTTCGTAAAATGTAACTGCAAGACAGCACTTTTTTTTTTGTACAGTACAAGAGTATCTAACCAAATAACAGCAGCGAGTCAATAAAGGGGGAGTGATGTCGTTCTCTGAAAATTGAAAAGCTAAATTCACATGGAATACCGAAAAGGCTGGCTCCCAGCCAGAACGTTGCGGTAATTAAAAAGTTGATTGTTTGTGTATGTAAACCTGCACTCTGACATACTTATGTGTGTGAATAATTTTGATACTATGAGTTGTTTATCACTCTACTTACCAGATTTGATTTCACCCCTGTTCTACAGACTAGATACATGACCATTGGTTTGTGTGCAGCTTTCTCCTACAATTTTATTTGCACCCTTTAACTTGCCCTTGGAGAGCTTTTTCCGCTTATGTTAATCATATGCAAGCCCAATCTATGCACAGGCTGGCATCAATTTAGTAAGGCGATGTTTTAAAAGATGGTTTTTATATTTTTGCAACTTCAGCACCACGCTGAGGAAGCCATGATGAAGTGATGACCTACACAATGCGTGTCAGTTAGGATTTGAACTGCCAAGTGGCTTCCAAGCCGTCTAAATCCACCAATTTGACCCAGGTGCTCAATAACAGTCAGCCAACTTATAACTCATCATCAGCCTGATTGTGCCTACTGCAGGGCAAAGGCCTATCCCATGTTTCTCCAATTAACTCGGTCCTGTGCTAGCTGCAACCACGTTATCCCTGCAAACTTCTTAATTAATCTCATCTGCCCCACCGAACTTTCTGCCTCCGAGTCAGAAGAAAAAAAAAAGAAAAACAAAAAAAAGGAGCTTCCTGGCACAAAGACGCGGAGGGAGGGAGCAAGATTTATTTATTTATTTAATTTCAAATACTTCCAGAGCCCGAGAGCATTACAGAAAGGAGTGGTTAATACATATACAAGTGTGCAGTAATACATATAAGTGTGCAATAATACATTTTCTGAACATACAAGTTAACAAAATACTGTATCTTGAATGGCCCTTTTAAAGTTGGTGTCAGCAATTGCAGCGATGGAGGCGGGAAGGTGGTTCCATTCCCTGCTGGTTTGGGGGATAAAACAGTCGTTGTATAGGTGAGTTTGGCAAAGTGGGACGCCAACTATAAAGTTGTGGTCCACGCGTGATGAAATGTAGTCAGGCTGAAGAAAAAGATGGTTTTTTAACTCTTCATTTTGATGATAAATTTTGTGAAAGAGGCAAAGACGAAGACATTTACGACGTAAGGACAGATCAGGTAGTTGTAATGTCTTCTTCATTGTGGATACAGAAGCGTAGCGGGAGTAATTGGACAGAATAAACCGGGCTGCGCGATTCTGAACAGATTCGAGCGAGTTGATTAGTATGGATTGATTCGGATCCCAGATGCTGCAGGCATATTCTAATTTTGGACGAACTAAAGTTGTATACAGAACTAATTTTAAAGAAGAGGGCGCTTTAGAAAAATTACGGCGCAGGTAGCCAAGAGTACGGTTAGCATTGCGGGTTACGTAATCAACGTGCAACGAGATAAGCGAAAATGAAAAGTCAGCGGATAAAGCCGGTATCTCTCTCACCTGCAGCCTGTGGGTGAAGAAACTGCCGGCTTTATCGGCAAAGAAAGCAACAAAAAGAGTTGGGAAATTTACTACTGGGACCCCCAAACCATTGCGTCCTTTTGTATTCTCCCCACGTTCTTTGGCACCCCGGTTGGAGTACAAAGGAGAATGGAAGAACACAAGAGCTTGGAGCCCCTATGGAGCTATCTCATCCGCAGTGCACAGAGGAGCCAATACGAGGGGAGTGGAAAGAAAAAGCAAAACGAAAGCAACAACAGGAACAAGAATTTCCTGTGCGTATGAACCCGAAACCCAGTTTGTGGCACTAGCACTCCCGTCAGAGGGGTCATATGCATTGTCATCACCATCACACAATGGCGACCGAGCACATTTTGTGGTCAGTTTGCGCTGGTTCATGTAAGACCTGTGGGCGTCGTATCTGTTCCCATTGAAGTGCACATTGTGATGCACCAATTCTATTATGAAAGCGCATGACAAGGGAAGGTTATTTTGTCCCACTGAATATAGCTGCATTGTGTCTTTTTCGTGTGCTCGAGACTTGCGACCGTGAGTAGCGCGAAGGGAGATCTTCAGCTGCAAGTTGATCAAGAAAAGTTCCAATCCTTGAAGAAAAGCTTGCAGACTTTCTTAAACAACTCAGTGTATAGTGGCTTTGTCAAGGTGACAACACGCGATTGAGGCATATCCAGAAGTGATAATTAGAGCCAGCAAAACAGGCTCACAGAAGAAAATGAACTGCCAGGAGAATAAATTTTCCATTCTTTGAAGGAAAATTGTGCTTGTCTCTACCTTTTGTTTTTCTAATTGTCAACATAGAGGCGTGCTACAGTTCTATTGTTATAATGTGGTAGCAATACACTCATGAGCATGTTTATTTTGAACTTCCGAAATTGGATGCTCGCTAGATTCGTGTAAATGCTCTACTTGAAGGCATAGTCTTTATCAAGTTGAGCGAAATAAATGCTTTCTCTTGTCATCCCCCCCCCCCCCTCAAGACTGCACATGCAACCATTAACAATGGCTTATCACTAAAAGTGCACGTTCAATAAATGGTGCTTTCACTTACATCAATGACCTGCCCAAAGACACGCTCCTTGTTTCCAACAATGACGTTGAGGCAAGCGACGGCATACTTGGCTTGTTTCACTGTGCCGTTTTCGACGAAGTTCTGCACCACGGGTAGCAGCCGCCTGCACAACAAGTGGCACCATTATTGTCCAGCAAAGCAGCTCTGGCTAGCTTCATTCAAATCAATGGGAGGGGGGAGGGGGTTAAGACTTACTGTGCAACGTTTGGGAAACGCTGGTCAATGTCGGCACCCACAAAGGTGAAGATTTGTAGCGTCATCTCGGATGCGGCGTTGTCGTCCGAGTTTAGGAATGACAGCAGCTGGCTGTACACTTCTTCCCCAATAAAGGCTGTAGGGAATGCAGATGCCAGCACCTGCGTCACAGTTCCCATGACCACAGCTCAATCAACGAAAAAATAAAGTGAACCAACGAATACCAGCACAGGCTATTCAAATCACCTCTACATTGTTTTTACTGCTAAACTGCAGAGCGCAAATTCGGCACACGACCCAGAAGAGCGTACATACAGGTCCTGTGCTGTGTGTGCTCTTTTATGTCTGTACTGAACTTGCCCTCTACAGTTTAGCATTATGAACCAAAAAGCCCTGCAACAGATTCTTTTAAAATTGTTTTTACATGGTGTGCTATCGACATTCGAGTGATTGGTGCTAGAATACCAAGACAAATGTGTGAAGTGACGACAAAAAATGGTCCCTCAAAAGCAGCGACATCTATTAACAAAGCATGCTCACTAACATTCACAACCACATTTCTTGGCTTCATTATCTGCTGGTTTTCATTAAGGTTGTCGAAGAAAAAATGAGCCCTCAAAATTCCCCACTTCTTTCATTAGCGAGTGTCTCGTTCCAGCAGACTTGATGCCTTCAGGTAATATGCGAGGGCTTATTGGTCAGCTGTCCCCTCGTTAAGGGATCACATGCTACGTGACACCAGCTGGCAAAGAAAGAGTTCCACACTCGCCGTCACAGCTACGGGCGGCGCTGACCAACACTTCCAGGTTTGCATGCATATAAATACCCAATAGACAGGACGAAAGGACGAGTGCCGTCGTAGGTCAATTGGTAGAGCATCGGGCGTGTTATCCGAAGATTGCAGGTTCGGTCCCTGCCGGTGGCAAGTTCGTCCACTCTACTTCCTTCCCATCTGTATCACAATTACTACAATACACTTAAAACAGCACAATTTACGTCCCATATATACATACCTTAGCTACATTATCTACTCGCTTTCATTAAGGTTGTTCCCTTCACACTGGCACACATATTCAGTCCTGCTCAGAGGCTCTCACTCGTAAACACCCGCTCACCTTGCGAACAGAAACTTGGGTCGATTCGAAATCGCTCCTGCCAACTGGCACCCACTCTTAAAGTTGCCGACCGATAAATTGGACACCGATAATTGGGACATGCTCGGTAGTTCGGACAGTCGCGCGGCACCGCCGATGATCCCATAGAAGTAATGTGTAAAGACAACCGATATTTCGGACAGCTGCCAGATCTACATTCGAAAATCCGGACCCTGTCCGACACTGTCGCGCACGTCAAATTGGCAGCCATTATCTCCTCCGGCACCCATACCATACAAAGTATGGCCTCAGAGATCAAAACGAAAGCTAAATTGTGATCTATGAGGCTTTATTTCGATCGCTACTTTATGTCTCAGAGATTTGTAATTGAAAATGGTGATCTTGGAGGCACTGGTCAACTGTGGGAAATCATATCAACATCGCGAACATCCTACATTCTGGTTCCTGTATCCACGCGCTGCGCTGCTATTGCTGCTATCGCCGCCATTCTGTCGAATGTGTCTGCGGTAAAGCGTCTTGCTAAGGCAGTGACTACGGTGACGGGGCCCGTCAGCACCGTGCTACCGTAAGAGTGAGGGGGCCCGTCAGCGTAGTGTAACCGGAATTGTGAGGGGGCCCGTCACCGTAATGTCATACGGTGACGGGCCTCGTCTCGAGCCCTCGCTGTTCTTTCGTCATCATACAGCAATCACATCACACTGGTGGAGATACAGGCGGACTTGGTTGCTCGTAAGCGGAAGTGCGTGCAGCAACGCACTGACAATGTTTTTCGGCCACCGGGACACTGAAGTGTCAATAAAAGTATTTATTTTCTGATGCATTCGTTTTTTCGGACATTTGATAATTCGGACTTATTTACGTTCCCCGTGGAGTCCGAATTATCGGTCGTCGACTGTACTTGTATTCACACCCACTCAAACTCATTAGCATTCACTTTGGCCCACGCATGCCCTTTGTCACCTGCTCATGCGCCCGTGAAATTAGCGTGGAGCAAGAAAACAGTGTTTGTGAAAACGAGTGGGCTGCCCTATGCACTGTCCATCCCTGTTCGGGATTTAACATGGAGGACAGTAAAGAGATGCATTAATTACAACTAAAAGATCAACTACACTACACACACTGTTCACCGATTTTCCAAGGGTGCCTCCATGTTTGATAATGTGATGCTTCCAATATTTTTTGGTCATTTATCAAGCGGTATAATTTGTGAACATCTACTTCAAAGCCACACTCCCATATTGATGGTAAGTTGTGTCCATGACTTTCAGTTCTGTCAGAGGTTTTAATGGCATTACATACTGCTAGCTGAATGCAGGCTTAACCGAGTCAACAGGAGGATGTGTGCAGAAAAGAGGATGGTGGCAAGTACTTACGTGAAGCAGCTGCAGCCCGCGCAGCGCTGAGTTGGTGACGCCCATTTGGATGTCAACGTCGCCTTGGCCGAGGAGCGAGTCACGCACGTAGGACAGGATCTGCTTCACGCCAGCACTGTCGACCATTACCGGTGCCACCCGCTCTAGCAGCTGCTTGATGATCACATAAAAGCTGTTGGTCTGCACTGGGTAGCCCAGACTCTTCAGTACTTCTTTCTGGAGGAATGAGATTGGGAAGAAAGGAGACATTAGCTATTCGAATTGGCCTCCAAGCTTATCCAGAGCGTTTTCTGTTGAACAGTTAAGAACTTTTTTTTAATGAACAGTGTGAAGTAAACAAGGCAAGGAGATTTAGATAACATGGAAGTTTAACGTGTTATTGGACTGACAAGGATTTATATAAGAACAAAGATACATTGTGCATGCCAAATAAGGTGAAAACTTTAGTGAAAACTTGAAAGCGCGAACGACGAAGACTAAACACATACAACAGGACTTGCGCTTAACTTGCAACTGGTGTTTATTGGAAACGAACATCGTGATAAACCCCTGCATCAAGCTCATGCATATGCACTCGTCATCCCACAAAAGATAGCGTGGGTTTATTTTGAAAACATGATATTTGAAAACAAATCTACGGTGTATCAATGTACGTCGAAAGAAAAGCCACTTCATTTTCTTTTAACAGCAAAGAGGGGCTGCTGACACACTATCTTTTGAGACAAATGTTAGCATCAAATTAAAAAAAGCTTAGGAGTGTTTTCCGACCTTTATAACTTGCAGAGAATCAATACTCTGTGCATGAGATGTACCTCACAGAGTTTTTCCAGTTTCAAAACTACCATATCTGACCCACCGCTGTAGTTGTGTTGCTATGGTGTTGCTCTGCCGAGATCAAGGATGTAGGTTCGATTCCCGGCCACTGTGGCTGCATCTCGATAGGGGTGAAAAGCAGAAACATTCGTGTACTTAGATTTATGCACACGTTAAAGAACATCAGGTGGTCAAAATTATTCTGAAGTCCCCAACTACGGCGTACCTCATTGTGGTTTTGGCATGTCAAACCTCAAAATTATTAGACCAGGGGTCTCAAACACACGGCCTGCGGCTTCAAAAGGAATAAAATGTTTGTCATATCGCTAAACTGTATGTGCATTATTTACTCGCCTATTGCAATTAATAACGCTTTGTTCGGGTAGGCTACAGAGATGGAATTGGTCTCAAGCATTTTATTTTTTTTTCTGTGAGACACCCCGCGCAGTTACCATGTGTGGAAAACCGTGGAACAAAATCTCCATATTCCGTAATTGGCATTCAGATTTGAATCATTCTGGATATCAATATTGATATGTTTCTCGAATCCTGAAGCCAAATCCCCTTCAGAAATGATCCATATATGAGATATGGGATAAGACCTTCTTGTAGGCTAGTTGGCACATATAGAACAGGTGGCATACTGTGCAAGCACAAATGAAGGAAGCAGAAAAGACAGGAATGAGCGCAGCTCTTTCCTGTATTTTTCTGCTTCCTTCATATGTGCTTGCGCAGTACACCACCTGTTAGATATGGAAATGCGTTCTTTCAAACGGCAGCGTTAAGTGACATTATGTTAACCCCCCCCCCCTCAACCGTCATCACTGTCCTGGCCGTCGCAGGACTAAACTTCGTGACTGCAGCCCACTTGCTAAGGTGAGTTTGAGACCTCCGTTTTAGACAGTGCTGCTCGATAAGCCTTCCTATCACTGCTCTTGGTTTCATCCGAATGCCATGGAGCAAACAAGGACATGCCGACATCCGGAAGAACAGAGGAACGCAAGACGCACCACACTGCGCTCGGCTTCGACGCAAGAGGCACCACCGTGGAGGACGTTGTTCATGTGGATGCGCAGTCGCTGGTTGCCCTCCAGTAATGCGCAGAACTTCATGAGGTACTCCTGGGCCTTGACCGAGTCGGGCAGGTTGCGTGAAAGCAGGGCCACACGTGCCAGCAACTGCCGCTCGCGCTCCTCGCCGGCGGGAAGGTGCAAGGCCTCGAGGACGGCGCGCATCTGTTGTCGCACGGCACACTGGCACTTGAGGAGCTCGTTGAACGCCTTCACCGCGTGGTCGTCCACCGTGGCAAACAGCTGGTACAGCTTGTGCATGCGCTCCTCCACGGGCAGCTGGTAGGGCACCAGGCACGTGTGCAGAATGCGCTCGACGAGGAGCCGGTCTTCCAGCGCCGTCTGGTAGTATACGTGCAGCACCTGCCAATCAAATCACATCCCTACCCGTGAGCAGAAAGTTGCAGTAGAAGTGGTACTTGTGATCACCACTAAACATTTGATACTGACCCCGATGAATACCTGTCGCCACTACAACTAAACTAGAAAAGTGAAAACAGTAGCAGAAAGGGAATACAGTAAAACCTCGGTGATGCAAATCTCGCAGAGTTACCAAAAATATTCGTATCATCCGAAATTCGTACCACCATGGAATATTAGTATGTGACAAAAGAAAGCTGGTACAGTGAAACCTCGGTGATACGATCACAGCTCATACGAATTTCGGGGTGATACGAATTTTTCGTTGGTCCCGGCCAAGACCCATTAGCCTGCAATGCAACGGAGTACGGTGGTTGCGAACCAATTTTCACCCAGTGACGTTTGATACGAACGTATGCTACCGCACAGGTACGAAGAGATGCTGTCCGTGCTGTCCTGGAAGATGCACCAGGCACGTGGGAGCGCGGGAACGCAAGTGTGGGCATGTGCGCCGCACCGCCAAATTTTCAGAATCACGGTGTCTGAAAAACACTTTTCTTATGGTCAGAATAAACCTTCAGAGACGCGTCATGGCCTCCGAGATTGTGTGCGCGAATCTTTGAAGCTCTTAAGTGCCTCTGTGTGCTCTCGCGTTTAGATTACAGAGGATATTAGCGCCATGCTTCTTTTTCTAACGCGTCGACGCGGGCTCCTGTCGTTGTACTGTGTTTACACGTGCATGCCTCGTGCATCGGACATCCTATGAAAGGTGGACGAGGACCGAAAGAAGACCAGGACGGTTTTTGCGAAGGAGTCACGCCTCACAGTGTCAAGATGCGCGACCGTTGAGGTCGCACTTGTGCGGGCATGGCCGTAAATATCCCCAAAACATCCCAAACACCTCCACGATAACAAAATCATAACACAAGACCGTGGTTCTGTAATTTTGTGGCCTTGATCCATCACGTCAAAGCGCTTCTTTCGTTACTTTTATTGCAGCACTCCGGTGTGATGCAAAAAAACCATACAAAAATTTTAAAGGGGCTACTGCTGTCGCGGGTCACAACGCGCCTGGTTCATTAATTAAATACACGCGTACGGGCCATATATTTGAGTGCTGGTATGATTGCCGACATCTAAAAACTTAACTGACAATCATTCAGGGTTCCTGCGGACGTTCTGCGGCCCTGAAAAACAATAAATGAAAATGTACGCCAGCTTTCTTTTGTCGCATGCTAATTTTGCATGCTTTCTGCTGATACGAATTTCGGATGATACGAATATTTTTGGTGGTCCCGTGAGATTCGTGTCACCGAGGTTTCACTGTATACGTTTTCATTTGTTGTTTCTAGAGGCCGCAGCAACGTCATGAACCGCTCTGAATGATTGCCAGTAAAGCTTTAGGCGTAAACGATCACACATGTACTCGTGTATATACGGCGCGTGCGCAATTAATGAAGCAGGTGTGTAGTGACCCGTGAAGGCTAGTAACCCATTCCTAATCTTAGTGCGCTTTTCCACATAACACCTGAGTATTGTGGCAAAAGCGACTTAAGGAGCGCTTTGCACGCGACAGATGAAGGCTCAAAAATTTTAGAACTGCTGCCCGTTGTTGTTTTTACTTTCTTATCGCAGTGGTGTTTGCGATGCTTTTCGGGAGATTTAAGGCTGTGCCCACACAATCAGGAGGTTTGTTGACGTTGCAAGGTCTAGCTCCTTCGCCAAGACTGTCCATTTCCTCTTTCGATCCTCGTCCACCTTTCGTAGGACATCTGATTGCGAGGGCATGGCTTGCATCGACGTGGCGGGCACATGTAAACACAGTACAACGACGCTACCTTGAGCACGACACCACTGCCATCTGTAATCTTAAACGCAAAAGCACACGAAGGTGCATTAAAGGGAAGCTGAAGCACTTTTTAAAAAAAATGACTTTGGAATGTGTAATCATAGTTTGATCCTTGCTGAATACGAAAACCAATGTAAGAGTTCACAGAAGTGAACGCAAATGGCATTTCTTGGCAAAAAAACAGCGGCTGCAGCCGCAGGGCTTCTTGAACTGCTGAGCGAAGGCGGTGACGTCAACTTCGGTGTGCCGCGTCATCGGCGCCATCAGCTCTGTAAAAGCATGGCCTTTGCGATCAGTTCCACCAACGCGTGCAGCTAGAAGTAGTCACGGAGGCCACGGCTCCGCCAAAACTACGGTGGTAGAATAAAACAGGTGGCCCATCGAGCGCCGCAAGCGCGTCGCTGTACTGCTCGAGTTGCTCGCGGCCGCCGCTAGGTGCGCGGCGAGTTTTGGGGCCGAAAGACGCGCACCGCAAGCTCTCGCTGTGCTGTAAAAACCGGTTTCTCTACCTAATTTTGTGGCTTTAAACGGTTGTTCGTGCTTTTACTAGCTTGTAGTGGCTGTCTGCCAGCTTCGACAGCAAAAGTAAGAGCGCCAGGCTTTATGAAGCTTAAACTTTTTTAATCGACGCAGGTAGTCCCGATATGACTGTCACAGGGTGCCGATTGCAAGAGACGTGCGCGTAATTATTTTTTTTTTTCGAAAGCGTGAAAATTCTTACGGACGAGTGTACAGAGTAAAAAAAAAGCATTTGGTGTTCACGTTATCGTATGTATGTCGGAGGACTGTAGCTGGCGGTCTTTCCATTGAATTGCATTTCTCCACAACTGCAGTCGCTTTTCGTCTTTCGGCGCGGAGAAAAGACACAGCTTTTCTTTGCACGCTTTGTAGCCAGATTTGCAATTTGGAGCGAAGCATTTTCGTCCCATGGTGGCCGCCGCATCAGCGGCACAGATCGAGCCACCGTGGTTTCAGCCGTGGTTCCAGCTTACATAGTTGGTGGAAACACCGATGCGGTCGCGCACATTGGTTTGACAGAGCGCAACAAACGCGACGCATCAGAGCGGATCTCAAGCCGTGTTATCACCTAATCACGACCACAGTGATCTGGCCGTGGTCATGACTCGAAGGCTAATTGCGACTTTGCGACGCTGGTTGCGTCACATAGGGACGCTCTTGCTCTTCGGACGCTTGCATCCACGGACGCCTCCGCATTTATCGAAGATGACCAAGCAGAAAGGAAGAGACGCGGCTGCAACGCTGGTTGCGTTGCATGCTTTCATTAGTGGCGCGTCCGTTCTAAGCGACAGCAACTCTTCAGTGTTGCTCAAGGCCTCTCTGGTGTAATAAATACACCGCGGATCTCTTTCTGAAAAGTTAAAGATGTAAATTGCAGTTTAAATGCTCGCGACGCACACTGGCCACATGCTTTCAAATGCGCCGGAGCGGAGATATCGGCCCAGAGTACCTGCTGCCACCTTGCGGAAAAGCGGTGGCAACTCGAGCACCTCCGTGACACGCGCGGCGCATTGGCGGAGCGGCGCGTCGGGCCACCTGTTATTCTACCACCGTGGCCAAAACTACCGACGATGACGTAGTTCCGGTCACGCCCACACTTTCGGCGCGTTCGCGTGGGCGGAGCAAGACGAACTTTTTTTTTCGGGTATTTTAAAGCTCCTGCTGCCACAACAGCGAAAAAAATTACGCCATCGTCGACAATAATGTTGGTCCTTGTTAACAACAAAGTTTTACCGAATTTTAAAACCACTTCAGCATCCCTTTAAGGCCTCAAAGGTTCACATGCACAATCTCAGAGGCTACGACGCATGCCCGCGCTTGGGTACACACGCCCGCACGTGACTGTCGTCTTTCACGACAGTGCGGGCAGCACTTGTTCGTGCCTCCACGGTAGCGTATGTTCGTATCAAATGTCGCAGGGTGACAATTGGTTCACAACAACCATACCCCATTACACTGCAGGCTAATGGGCCTTGGCCAAAACCACAAAAAAAAAATCGTATCACTCCAAAATTCGTACGAGCCGTGATCGTATCACTGAGGTTCCAGCCTCCTGTGGTCAGGTTTTGCAAGGTTCTACACCCCTGGCATCTTGAGGGATGCTGCCTACATGATTTGAGGTGAATTTCAATGACTTGAGGTTCCTCAATGTGCAACTCAAACGGAATCACATATCCACCCCCTTGCAGTAAAGCTTTCTTGCGGGAACATGTCACGTGACTAGCCGTTGCGGGATGTTACATGATTTTGAGTTAGCATTCACGTTTTTCTGTCTCTGTCCTCTTCCTTTGCTATCATGAACACGTGGACCATGACTACATGCTGTGCAACAGGATGCCGCAGAATGTGCACCAGAGAAGTGGCCCAGTGTGCAGTTCCACCGACCTTGTTCTTGATCCAGGAGATGCACTCCAATGTGGAAGCTGGAAGGTCGGGGCTGCTCATGTGTTGCTTGTAGAGGTGGGCAAGCCCCATGAGGGCCTCCTTGCGGATCTTGAACTTCTTGTCCAGAGTGCGCTCCTTGACAAAGTTGAGCAGCTCCTCAGTGACCGAGCCAAAGTCCTTCTTGGCTGCACTGATGATGGCCATCACCACCTCGTACCGCACGGACTCTGCTGGGTCATGCTGCCTCTGCCGCAGTGACTCTGAAAAAACACAGCACTATCAAGATGGCCTTTGCTCCTAGAGCAAAGAACAAATAAGTTCAATACTTAAAGGGACAATAAAGAGAAAAACAATTTTTCTCGCATTAGTAAATTGCTCTTTTCATGACACCAACAACACCACACTTGCTGCAAGAAGACACTTGGTAAGTGAGAAAATATGGAGACACCACCTTGAAGTTCCAACACTAGTCGCCGTGATGTCATAGATACTGACAATGTTTACTAGGGCCTACATAGTTCCTAAACGGTAAAAATGAAGTACAGTAGAACCTTGTTGATATGTTCCCACTTAGTACGATTTCCCGGCTCCTACGCTCAAAATCCCGAAAATTAAAAATAACACAATACAGCTGTGTGTAATACGTTCCGGTTAATACGTTCCTGAAAACTACGATTATTCGGCAGCAACGTTCAGCACCGCGGAAAACTGCGGTCGTATGATACGTTTTGTACTCACAAACTCTCATTCAGGTGTGCAAAAAGGGCCCTTTTGCGTACTTGTGAAGCGCGAAGTGGCAGACAGCTGCCGCACGGCGACGGCGGCATCTCTGTAGTACCTTTCCCCCCTCCGTGCTTTCTCTGCTTTGCTCAATTGTCCCCTCCACGTCTCTTCCGAATAGCTCGATCGGGACCTCTGTGTCTTCTCCGAATTGCTTGATCGCTGCTCTCTGTCGACCACACACTGACCCGAAGGCAGGTGGCGATGCTGGCCGTCAAAATCTTCAAACGACTTAAAAAAAAAAAAAGTATTTTCTGTAGCACTTGGCACGATTTTGCTGAGCATTGCAAATCCTTCATCCGTAGCACGGTATATAGATGCACACTCGTTCCACACACTTTTATTCAGTCCCCATGGCTACGACAACACCCAGGGGAACTAGCAATGCAGCCCAAAGAATGGAGGCTGTCACTCCTCCAATCTGCCACGGTTCGGTACAAGACCTAGGGAAACGCACATGCCGCCGCCGCTGCACAACACGCTGCGACACGTAACCATAGCAACGCCACCATTGTGCCCTGCGAATATGGCCGATAATTTTCCCCACACTTTTCTCTCGGAGTACGTTCGTTTTCGGGTTGCTCTGCCAGGCACAATTCCAGTCGGCGTTCGTTTTTATCTGGCTTGGCAATTCTGCCTACGAGCGGGTCGTCGGAAGCTGCCAGAAAAAATTTGTTCTGGAAGATATCTGGGAGGTTTCTGGTTATCAGGCGCCAAAACGAGACGATGCGCGCTCGCCGCTATTTTTACGAAGACTCGACAGATCGCAATGCGGGCACTTGGGGACTTCACCTTCAGTTGCCTTTACACCGGGCATTATCTTTCAAAGACCGTTCCGCCGTGCGAGATGGTGCGATTACGAATGGCGGCGAACATACCAGTGCATGTCTCAATTAAGACAGAACACAAAGTGATCAGCACCAGTGTGCGATGCAGTATGCGATAGCCGCGAACAGCTGTTACTTTTGGGGACGCCTATCACTTTCGCGAGATTTCACAACTCGTGTTGTACAGGGATTGTTACGTGCACTACGAAGAGTTGAGCTTGTTAAGCCTTTAGCGGGGCGGCAGTTTTCTTCACGGACGGGGCGAGTCGCGCATGATCTTTCGAACGTACGTGATCGTGCCCCAAATGCGTATGCTTGTAAATATCACTTCCACCCTTCGGCAAACCTAGCCCCATATTTCCAGACGGCAATGCAGAAAGAACCGACGCTCATGCGGTGCAAAGTTTCGTCTGCTGACACGGCGTTAGCGTTTCTTTACGTTTACGCTGGTTGTCCCAGAGTTCGATTTTGCAATATTTGGGATTGTCTCGGGATTTCAACGCACGTGACCACGACGTTATTTCCGGTCAGGACCGGAACTAGCTGTCTGACCTCTGGCTGCCAGCGAGATGCCAGGAGTTCGAAAATCGAAGAGTCCCTCCATGTTTTTTGAGAAATAAATGTTTTTTTTGCCCTTGCACCTCAATATGGGCTTGTCAGCCTCAATTTTTACTTGATTCGGATTATACGTTTTGCCAGATCGTACGTTTATTTTCCGTGTTTTTTTTCGGAACCGTATCAACGAGGTTCTACTGTTGTTTTCTGAGGGAGCCAGAGACTTAAGGGGAGACACTGGTCTCGAAACGAAAAGTTTTATTATTGGAGATATTGTAATGAAATTGGGTGTGTATATGTATTTCTTCCTCCTGTTCTCAAAAATATAATTAGTTTTCATGTACTTCAATTAGTTATCAAATTGTGAGAGCATAAGTGAAATCTAATTAGGTAATTTCTTACGGGTCATTAAGACACTTTCCCTCAGTATTTTTAGGTTCTGTTTAAGATGCAGCTGTAGCCAAAGACCTGCCATGTGGAGCTATGCTATTTATATTGTCACTGAGATATATCATCATATAAGAACTTTCAATTGTATTGACATTGTGTAATCTTGAAATGCAATTAGCTCACATTATGGTTCACAAAATTTCATATGTTCATCTTAGCCACAAAAAAATAGCATAGCTCCACAGTCCTATTTCTTACGAATTCAACGGTATAAAATTTATCAAAATTACCTTACAAAAACATAATGAAAAGATCCGTAAGGCTGGTCAAGTTGGCAAAAAATGTGAAGCTGAGAAAATCGCGTTTGAAGATTGACACGCACTGTATAAATTTCTAAAAGGAACCTTTAACCATAAATTTTATTCACATGTTCCCCATCTGTTTCCCTTCAAAACAAACAGAAAGTGTCTTGTTCCACCCAAGGAATCATATCTAAAAAAATTTTCCAATGTGCAAAGCATGATCAAAACCCCACCATGACAAGCGGCTGGGGGGTTCTGGAAAAGCCATGGGGTATGAGGCTCAAGCGACTGGCTGCTCATGTCTTTTCAGTCTTTAGGAAGAACCTTCTAGATGTTAGGCAGCATGTTACCCTGGGTAATAGGTTGCTATGCTTGAGAGAATACCTTCAAAGTAGTCCAGGACTGTAATCTTCAGTTGCACCCGTTTTGTGTCTCCTTGCAAGAGTCTTTTTTGTGTTGGTGCTCTTCAGATGAGTTGCATTTGCCTTGCGTAAACGCAGAGAGTCTTTTTTCTAGGCTGTGGTCCCAGGGCACAGCCGAGACAAAAGTTTGAGTAAACAACATGGTCAATTACAAGGCCAGTGTAGAGCTCAATGATGCAGCCCACACCTATGTGTGAGCTCCGACCCTCGCGTCATCCATGAGCCGTCGAACACAACATCGATGTTCCCTATGGGTTCAGGAAGTCTGTATACAGCTCTTTTATTACTGCCACACTAGCAGCTTCACTTTCAGTCGCTGTGTTTTCGCAGGCTTTCACTAAACTTTTTAGGTGTCCCTGAAACGTCTTGTGGTGCAAGCCTCGGTGCGAAAGGTTCATACACGCACAAAAGTCCGAAAGGGCAGTAACACCTTTGCCTATCATCTGTATCCCCTTCATGGCCCTCATGTTGACTTCGAAGGGAGTGATGGTGGCAGTTCCGCTCACTCTCGGAGAAGAAAATTGCTTCTTCTCGAAATCACAACTGCTGCAAGAAAAAATAAGCTTTACCGCAAGGCCGTACTCCTTGTCCGTTGCCTTCCTCACGCTGAGACTTTTTGCGTTGCATTTGTCGCACTTCGCTTGTGCAAAAAAGTATTCAAAACTTTCATATCGACGAGCAAAAAATCGGTCCCGGCGTCACCGGTCTGGCACTCCGCGCTTACTCCAAGAAGGTCGAACTTGCGCTGGGGTAGCCGACTTTCCAGACAGAACGGTCTGCGTTTGCGCCGATCTCTCAACTCGCTGCGCCTGCTCCGCCGTTTGAGTAGTACGCGGCATCAACCCGAAGTGTTTCGCTAGTCGAACTTGGTCCCACGGTGTCGTCAGTTGAAGTTTCCCGGCAGGTCCAAAGGGTCCGGCCGCGACTCCAACTCCGCTGCCGACGGTGCACTTGTAGCCGGCGCCTTCTGTTCCAAGCCCGTTTTTTACGGCTTCCAAAGCTCGTTGCGTCGATGGTTTCAGACGAGAGTCTCCAGGCATCCGATCGCGTGGAAAAACTACCGGCACAAAGTAGAGACACGGTCCGTCGAGAAACACGCACGATCGCAAAAGCAGGCGCACACAAACGGACAGCCACGGCGGAGAACCAAACACAAAGAAAAAAAAAAAATGACGTGTCGGTCCAGTGCCTCCTCTATAACTTTCAGTGCCTGGTAGAACACCCTCCCGCGGCCGTCGGCGCTTGCGTTTCCCCCGCTCGCCGCGACTGCGTGGTGGCGCTGTGCAAACAGGGTCGGGCGCTGAGCTGGTAGTGCTGGTGCGGGCGCGGCCTAGAGCGCTTGTTTGCTTTGCTCTGCCTTGACATGTGCGGTTGGGTTTAGCGAGTTGAATGCGATGGAAGATTTTTTGATCCTTTGTCGTGACCACGTAGCTTGCATGAATTGCGATGTCGTACTGCTGCGTGCCGCTGTGCAAGTCGGACGAAAAAAAGAAAGTGCCTGGACTGTATCCATCTGACCAGCTCCTTTTTGTCCTTGATACTTTGCGAGCTTTTGCAGACGGTGCGCTCAAAGGCAACCCAACTTTGGCAAAGCCATTCAGTACCTTGACAAAGTACACAGTTCCAGCCCTCTGTGCATCAAGGCTCCTTAAATGCCAGAGTGATGGCAGCTATGACCACAGGGTGCGACACGTGAACCTCATATGTATTTACTTCCTCAAGCCACTCCTCTCGAACTATGCGTTTAAAGGGACACTAAAGAGCAGGGGCGTAGCCAAGGGGGGGGGGGGTTGGGGGGGGCTTCGAACCCCCCCCCGAAATTTTTCAGTTTTGCTTGCATATATATACACGCACACATACAAACGCACGCACGAACATACATAAAGTATGGTTGAACCCCCCCCCGAAAAAAATTTCTGGCTACGCCCCTGCTAAAGAGAAACAATGAATCGGTTTAGATCGATAAATTGTGCTCCGAGAACTAATGTCGTTAACTTCGCCATCACTATAGGTTTATTAATAGAGGAGAAAATCGAGTTCAAAGTTTTATTAGGGTGATTCCACGTAAGATCGAACAATCGATGGCTGGTCGACCTCTCAAATTTATTTCAAAATTTTATATATTATTGCCTGATGAGTGGAAAAAAGAGATCCACAATTTGTTTTGCCGCCAAAAATTTTTTCGAAGCACAGGAAATCAATAATGACGAAGAGGTGGAGTAGAGCGCTCATCCGCTCTACTGTTTTGGCCAACTTTCGTTATGAATTGCACAAAATATATTAACGTTAGGTAGCTGAAATTTCTTTAACTAAATATATGCATGTTTTTGCTTCTGCTCAGGTATTTTTAGTTTTGATGTGTAGGGTAGATCTTTTTATAAAAAACCTCAAAATAGTCCCAGGAGACGTTATTTTCTTTAATTTGAAGGTCTTTATCTCGAAAAATCCTTGTAGCAGAGCGACAAAAATTGCGCATTACGTTCTTCGCATCCTTATCTACCACACTGCCGAATCTTATATTTATATAACTTTTCAGTAAAGAGACATGATCGGGCTAAGTGAAAGAAAACACCGGACAATGAAAACTTCTGACAATTAAAAAAAAAACATTTTTCATATTTCTTAAACTTTGTCCACTTATTGTCTTCCACATCAGCTTTCATAATCATTGAAAACATGTAGCATAATGTCGTTGCACTAATAGTTACGACCCCTCCAATGAGACCCTTGGGCAAGGATTGGCAATTCCGACTTCTTGCCCAGCAAGTGTATAAAATGCAGGCAGGATTGAATTGCTTTTTTATTAAAAGGCCAGCAGGTACCGAAAAAGGTGTCGCCGGCACTGAAGACGTTAGTTTTGAAATTATTTGGTCATTGCAGCAGCCACGAGCGCGGGGCTACCGAGCAGGCGCGCGCGCACCCGAGATGCTCGTTGTAAGAGACGGCGCAGTCAGGGCTCGTTTCCGCGTCCTCAGACCGATTGAGTTCGAAACAGCAACACCTCCCGGGTGACTTGAACGCACGTGCACTGGAGCTTCGCTATTCTATCCGCCCTCTGTTCGCATCGCAGCTAGGCGCTGATAACAAGGGAGAGATGGAAGCAAGATGAGAACTCTATAAGGGAGCTATGAGCGCTCGCTTCACGCACGCTGCTGCCAGAGAAACTGCGCTGCGCCAGTTGCGATCAGTGGAAAGCATTAACGTGGCGCTCCAGTGGCAAAGCAAAATATGGAATGTCAAAGGAAAGAAAAGCAAAACTATCGGTAACCGGACGCGCTTGCCTATTTTAGATGTCGGCAGCAGACGGCCTGAACTAGCCGCGCGTTCAGAGCGCTGTTCGCACTTCATTCGGCGCGGATAGTTCTTGTGCTTTGCTCTTACTCTACTCCTCCTGTGCGTCTCATGGCGAGAAAGTATAGCTCGGAATGAGTGTATTGTGGAGACTACCTTTCGAAGCACAAGAAGCTTAAAGGAGTACTGACACGAAATTCGTCATCTGCTCGTGGTGCACATAAACAACGATGAGTGAATTGTCGTCCTGTGACCCTGGCAGTGATTTCTGCGATTTAGGCTGCATGCAGGACGCAGAACTCGCATACTCGGGGGAACTGTCTTGACTCGTCGGGATAATGTCCTTGCAGTGGAGCTGGCTTGCAGATGCTCAGCGACGAAAACTTCAAAGTAAAATTAAAATATTTTATACGTGTTCTCCGACTCCAGTGTGTGGACAGCGTTGACACTGCAAACCAACGAAACAAAAAATGTCCCTTTTTCGATGTCTCAAAATCGTGTCAGTACTCCTTTAATTATTGCAAAGAAGCCAAAATTTCGTAGAGTTACCGACCTAGGCATATACGCTTTGAAGAAACGTTTAACGCCCGAAAGGTCAGTGACTGCCAGTGAGACGGACTACTTGTGCTACGCGTGCTTTTGCTACCACTGCAATGAAAGATCTTCACGGAACGCACAATTTAACGATGACATTCTTATGCCCCCTGAAAAAGAAATCGCGACGTCATTAACGAGATCACTGCGACTACCGGTGTGCGTGCGTTCCAGTCACCCGAGAGGTGTTGCTGTTTCGAACTCAATCGGTCTCAAGAGCTTAGCGGTCGAGTAGGCCTTGCTTCTACCGATCATTGTCAGCATCTCAGATATCCTGAAGTCGAGAAAATCGGGAAACGAAACTAGCAGCCGCACCTGCGCGAGTGATGCGCGGGCAGCGAGCGAAAGACCGCGAAACCCTGTTTGGGTGGCGGCGCCTGGCGGTGACCGGTTGTACTCGCGCCGACGGTCGCGCCTTTTGTTCTCCTCCCCATCCACCAGGCACTGAAAGTTATAGAGGAGGCACTGGTCGGTCGCGCCAGCCAATGGGAGACTCGGAAAGGCGCGCTTGAAAAGCGCGCCGCGTGAGAGCCAATCAGTGGCCTGGAAACGACCTTCAGAAAACCCGCGACGGCGGCTGTTCTGCTTGAGCGACGCCATTTTGAGATGGCGCAAAATGTGCACAAAGAAAACAGCGTCAAATCTAGCCCAAGATGGCGGCGCTCGGCCCGCTGCAACGCTCATGGCGCGCGCGGGAAGTTCGAACAAATTTCGTCCTTTTGGGGACATTTTAGTGCTGCCGGGGTGCTTTGAAAGCCGATTTTATCGCGTTTCCCGACCGAATTTAGCGTTAGCAATTTGGGAGTAGGTGCTCAGAAGTACAAACGCCTCGAAAATAAGCTTTGCGAAAAATCGATTTTTTCACCATTTTTGACCGTTCCAAGACCCGCGTCTCCCCTTAACATACAAAGTTTTAGGACATTTTGTTGAAGTCATCGTTGGCATACTAACGATGGGAATAGGCACGGTCACGAAAGTGTTAATGCTGGCACGATCAGAGAGTTTCTTTTGTAATGGGCATATTATCACTCCATGATGACAGCCTCTGCCCTCTACAAGAAAAGAGAAGAGCCTTCTCCTGCTCTAGAGGACGATTCATTGAAACGGTGTTCATTACATTAGTTTTAACTGTATTTATTTTATCAAAGTCTGCTTTGGACAGTGCCAAGGTGAGACTCATTGATATGAAGCATGTTAGGGTTGACTGCACCTTCAATTGATTCAATGCGTATCATTTCACTACTTGGGCACCCCTGGATGAAAGGCATGCATTTGGGGCAACCTTATAGGTGCCCACGAATCCAGACAATCAGCTTTGATGTAAACGTCGTTGAGGAAAGCTGCTCCGAACTCTCTTCTAGGTTTGATTCCAAAGAAGGAGCACCACCCACCCGTGATGTCATTCCGCAGCTTGGGATGGTTCAGCAGGAAGTGCATGGAGTACTGGACGCACCGCATTCGCACATGTTCGCTAATGTCATTGAATCTGAGAGAAAAGGAGAGGAGAAAAAAAAGTAATGAGAGATGTACGTGAGATAAACTTGAAAGAATGCTTCAAAAACACCCAGGATAAAGCCAACACTAAGAATTTTATGAGGCACGAGTATTGACAGAACAGCTTGATCTTTTGCTCGGTTTGTGCGTGGGTTCCCCTGAGATTTATACAGTAGAACCCCGCTGTTACGTTCCTCACTGCTGCGTTTTCCCGGCTGTTACGTCGTTTTCCGCCGGTCCCGGCATAGCTCCCATAGGATACAATGTATTGGGAACCCCGCTGTTACGTCGTAACTGTCGGACCGTTCCCGTATGATACGTCGCGAAGTGCGCTTGGAGCCGACCGAGTGACTACCAAAGAGAGCGGCCATGGTGCATTTTCACGCAGTTTGGCCTCGTTTGACCGTAATATTAGCCGCATGAGAGGCGCAACAGAATCTTTCAATTGATGCAAACAAAAGCATGGCCTTCGAGATTCAAATTGCAAAGATGGCGTCTATGACGTAACTGCTCGCGAAAGCAAGGCCTTCGAGATTGGCATTTACTATTGACAAAAGCATAGCCTCTGAGATTTGTATTGCACAAACATGGCGTGAATGACGTAACTGCTTGCGAAAGCAAGGCCTTCGAGATTGGCATTCACTTCTGCCATCGCGTTGGCGTAGACTCATCATCATCGTTATTTGTCGGAGAACGGGAGGAGTTCGAGCTGGTTGGAGCTCGCGTGGTCGTGCGTGCGGTTCGCGGTCGGACTCGCCGCGCCGGTCGTGATTGCGTGTGCTTAGTTCTTTCATGCCTACAGCTGTTGGTGTTAAAAAAATCACATACGTTGATTACATTTCTGTGGATGAGGCCATCCTAAGCTCCGCGTTTCTATCCATCGACTAGATCGCGGCTGAGCGCGCCAATTTTCGTGCTACTCGTAAGAATTGAAATAAAATTCTGTACCACTAAATATTTTGCCGTTTTTCCTGTTTTTCGGCTCTTACGTTTCCCGTCTCTTACGTTTATTTCCTACGGTCCCTTCAAAAACGTATCAGCGGGGTTCTACTGTATATAAACGCTAAAGAAACTGCCCATCTCCGTGGCATAGACATAGCACATCATGACAAATGAAAGGCAAGCCTGTGCGACAACCTGTGTCAGAGTTGATTCAAGCACAGCGCTGTTATACGATACATCATCGCAAACAAGAACATGTTTGTAAGGTAGTTGTCTTTTGCAACGAGATCGAGGTAAGTCATTTGAAACCTGTAGCCTTAAAATGACATTCAAGTATGTTAGACAGGTAAACAAAAATCTTTGAGCACACAACCAAACTTACATGCTCGGATAAGTGAAACCCCATTTGTTAGGCGACCTCACCTGCCAAGGAAGCAGTTCCAAAAGAGGCGGGTTTTGCGCAGCCAGGTCCGAGTTTTTGTCAGAGAACATGCGGGCAAGGAGCTTTGTCACGCTCAGCCGCTCCTTCTCATCATTGCACTGTGTAGAGAACAAAACCAAAAGCCCACCATCTAGTTCAAATACAATGGAAGAACATAGCAGCCTAGGTGAGTAGGAACCCCCTTCCGCTAAATGAAAAGACTAAGTACTAAATTTTTCCATACAATGATTAAAGTCATGCAAGCAATTTTTACTGTTTCACAATGTCAGTAAGGTGTCTGCTGCACGTTTGTGATTATTCAGAATTATACCTCAACATAAAGAAGTCGGTAAAATTGGCAGTTTACTCTAGATGTTAAACTTTGTTACAATGAAATCCGACCTCATGTGCAAAGTATAACCACGGATGGGTTCTTTTAGATGCAAAGCATCTCTTGCTCGGGGGTATGTCCCGCGGCGTTGGCGTCCGTACTCACACTACGCATGCGCAACTCTCCTCCTTCCCTCTCTCCAACAGCTGCGCGTTACTCTCTCCACTTCGCTCCCAGCACCTGCTTGCGCTTCTCCTGCGTTCTCGCTTCTACTCTTGCGGCGCATACGCTACTCTCCTCCTCTAGTCTCCTCTCCTTCAAGTGTGAATATAAAGTGGGTAGAGCGCTTCCGTTGACTCCTCTGAAATGCGGGCTCGACATGCCGAAATTCTCTCCTGCGCAGCGCCGCGATGAGGGCCAGCGCATGCGCGTCCCCCCCCCTCTCTCTGCTCTCCTACACTGCCCCCCTCTCGCGCGCCTGTCGACCGCGTTCCCCGCTTGCCCTGTGACGCGAGGTCGGTAGCATGCCCAACGAATGCCAACGGAACGCGATCGTGCAAGTGCTCCGGCTTCACATCGTCTCATGGTCCCCTTTAGCAGGAGATGGTGAAATTATTTCACTTGAAAGGTGCTGCATAAAGTGTCTGAATAATAGGAAAGTATGGTAGAAAAAGTTCAATAATATAAAATGCCTCTTTATTTGCACATTCTCCTGTATACTGCCAGGCCATAGTGGCTTGCCAAATTTGTGCTGCAGTGCACCATTAAAAGAACTTCCCAATACGATCGACAGACTTGATAATTGCACTTTATCAGAAGAAAGGGTTCAGGGACACTGGCCGCGTCTGTCCTCAGCACAGGAGGTGTTGAAAGCATTGTTGCGCTTTTTAAGGTCAATCAGGCTTACAGACAGACTTAGAACAGTGTCGTAATCTACTTTTCTTTGTCTGTTTGTTTCTTTCCTTTTTTTGTAGCGTCTCTTCTTTATTCTCTTTCATTTCCCCTAACCCTATCACAGGGTAGACAGCTGGTCTGATAACTGGCTAACCTCCCTGTCTTTCCACCTGTTCCTTCCTTCCTCCTGCGCTACTCTTCAGCGTTTAGTTTAAGCTGCATTCCAACCAGATATATGTTATTTATGTTCCAGTGTGGCTCCTCCAGGACTACATGAAAAGTTCAGCAGAAATCAGCTTTGTCACTTTGTTTGCTGCTTTTATTAAGAGCAGCAGAGAGAGAGAGAAAAGGGCAGACGAGAGAGATAAACAAGCAGCGTTTACCTTGAGCTTGAACTCCAGCTGCGGTAGGACAGCAATGAGCATACTGGGGCAGAGAATGTTGAGCTCGTAGATAAGCTCGTACAGCTGAGGGGCCACAGTGCTGTTGGACGTCCGGCCCAGAACCAAGGCGTTGTTGAAGAACTGCGGCCACAAAAGGCGCATACTTTGTAGGCTGAACTGCGGCACACGCTACAGCTGAAGGCATGCAACACCCACCGATTGAATGTACGGCTCGATGGTGTTGAGCGTCCGCTTGAGCACATCCTTGGCCAGGTTATATGCATTTTTGTTTTGCGTCTGCACGGTTCACAGAAACAAGAAAAAAGACAATATGAGATCAAAACTAAAAGTGCGGTTATAGTCCACTGGGGATTGCAAAGACATTAAAAAGAATGCACACGATCTCGAAAGGAAAGCTTAAAACAGCAAAATTTAACTTCACTTCACCCAGCTAGCAGCTAGAAAGAACACAAACCCCCCCCCCCCCCCCCTTGCCTTTTTTTTGCTTGGTGTCTTTGCACTATTAATCAATGCACCAAATGGACAAGCGATATATATTCATCCGAAACTTAGTCTAGTGCATTGCATGGTTGTAAACCAATTCACAGTATGGTGCTCAGTAACGAGAAACCCTAACCAGTAATAAAGCCAACATACGCTTTTAAATTTTTTTTTGAAATACACAGCTCACACTTAATCCGGCTTTTTCATGATGCAACGGTGCACGCGCCTTTCCCCTAGCGAAAAGTCGCGAAGCACCTCTTAATCTCGGAGGCTTTTGTTTTGGCGATACCGGTTGTCCCAGCACCTACTAAAACCCTTCCAAAATGGCAGCACAGGAAAATGTAAAAGGCGGATTGTTGAAGGGCTCTACCTCAGTGTGACTTAAGACCGAAAATTAAGCAGGCGTCCCTTCTAACAGCAGACTGTACTGTACAATAATTGACAGCACATCAGCGATAGTCTACGAACATAGTCGGAAACATGGCAATAACTAGACCTTAAGACAGACACCTCAGAATTAGGCCCTTGCCACTCACTGTTCTTGACAAAGTCTACTGTCACTGACCTTGACAAAGTCTACCGTCACTGAACTAACAAACTGCTTCTAAAGATTGTGAAAGCTTCATGAATACCCAGAAACGCTTCACACTTTACAATGTGTACTTGTCTAGTACCTTTGTGTGCAGTCCTCTTTCGTTTTCATTGAAAACACTGTGACAGTAATTGTAAAGCTTGCAAAAGGATTTTCATATTTTCAAGGCAGTGCTTAGGAAGCAAATGTAATTGTCATTGCATGTGCAATGATGGTGTCAAAGATTCGTTCATTCATGGGGTTTTAACACTGACAAGCTAAACCAGGGATATGAAAGAGGCCTGTCGGAAGGCTCCAATTTATATTGGCCTTTGTTCTTTGACTTGTTCTGTTCATCACTATCGTCAGCCTATTTTATGTGCACTGCATGGTGAGAGCAACTCCCAATAACCCCCAAATGACCCTATCATGCGCAGGCTAGTCATTCCCACCAGCTGACTTCCCAATTTTATCCCACCAGTCAATTTTTCAGTCTTTACCCAACCCTTATTACCCATTCTGCCACTCTAATGGACCACTGGTTAGCTGCCCCACAGTTCTAACTAGCACGTAAATCTACATACATGGGCACTTACGCATTCAGTTTCCACAAAAATGTGGCTGCCGCAGCCAAGTATTGAACACGCAACCTCTCACTCGACAGCAGAACAACATGTTAACTACAGCATGTTGATGTCCATAACCTGCACAGGCAATGTCTCACCTTGCAGGGCTCTATGATCTGCTTGAGCACAATGTCAAGTAGGCCTTGCGAGACCGTGTCAGCCTCGGTGATCAGCGGACACATCATGTCCAGCATGAAGTTTTTCACCTTGTTTGAGTGGTTGTCACTGCATAAGCAGAGAGCAGAGAGAGATTTGTCACTCAAATGGCCGAAGACTCGATAAAAACGGGTAATGAATGCTATGCCACCAGTGCAACAGCTGTGCATTCTGCATCAGTGAAACGATTTGTGATGAATGCGCAAAACTACATAATCACAACTTTGATTATGTGTGGCGAAAGACCAAGTGGCATATATTACAAAAGCATGTTCAACCGATAAGGTATTTTACGCGCTAAGTGTTCCGTCCGATTATGAAAGCTAATTCAAATTATGCTAGTTTACAAGGTCAGCAAACCGCAACAAGTTGCGTCTCGTCCCGTATGCGAGTGACATGGGAATGTTTCATAAATGCAGAATAATAAGTAGACTCTGAATCATACAGTGGGCAACTCGCTGTAGTGTTTAATAGACAGCGATAAAGTGCGGTCACAGATTGCCGACGATGGACGGACATCAGGCAAATAAAATTCCATTTTATTTTCCTCGATTTTGACTTTTCATATTACCAGAATCAGAAGCATGTTGGAATGTTTATCTCTCTAGAAAAACCTAGGTGTACATTGTTTGCATAAGAGATCTAATGTCATTTGTGCATTAGTTTTCTACTTTGAACTTGTAAAAAGTGGGTGCAAATAAAATTCGGGAGCATGTTAAAACTGAAACAAATACTGTCACACAGTGTCTCGGTGTTTTTCCTTGCTTTTCGTTTCATTTGACCTGCCGGATGATTCGACCAATCTTGTCAGTCCAGTAAAAGTTGAAATGAAGGAAGTTGACAGCACTGACACCTCCTCGGACAGTATTTTCAGCAGTTCGCTTTTGGGGGCACTACTACTTTCGTGAGATTTCACATGAACAGCATAGCACACATCTGCATCTATGGGTGACAGCATTCCCCAGCGTATTCACTAAAGTGAATTAGAGAGAGTAGCCCACCTCAGTATGAGTACACAGTGTGACAGGGTACTCACTTGACAATTGTGAAGATGAGTGAGAAGAGTTGGCAGAAGATGGCTTGATTATCCTCAAGCTCGATGCAGATGTTGAATGACTTGACCCACGCCAAGTTCTCCAGCAGATAAAAATAACGTTTAAAAGTTGGGTCCTTGGGATCTTCCAGGCCCCTCAGCTGTTCTATGAAGAATAAAAAGATGGTCTGCGTCCCCCCACCCATAGCTTGTGTCATTACATGTTTACACAATACGACGTGCATTCAACGGTAAGACACAGTAGAGCAAAGGTATCCTTATACGATGTTTAAAAGGACAGAAAGATGAGCCAGTTGTTAGGAATTCATTGTGCCATCTAGTTTCCTTCTATTGTCTCCGTGTCTGCACGACTAACTTGTTCTAAGGTCAACCCCCTCCCTCTGAAATTTTTACACATTCTATGTGTATATATATGTGCAGACATACAAACATATAAATGAACATACATGAAGGGAGGTCGGAACCCTTAGAAATAAGTTTCTGGCTACGCCCCGCCTACGATTTGCTTTTATATAACAGCTCAGTAAACATGTATGTGATACTTGTGGGGGCCCATTGACCAGCAGCATGTGTCAAAAGATATGCCATGTTTACAACATCATAATGCGCAGAGATCTTTTTTGAGAGAAAATTAATGTAACGACTGCCTGTACAGTACAATCGGATACAATACGGCAAAGGCATTTGTAAAGCTGGCATGGCAACCACCAAACTTCAGAGCCCAGTTTTGTTGCTGCTGTTCTTACAACATTGCAGTACAAGGTTTCTTCCGCATTTCAATGGAGGCAAAATGCTAGAGGCCCATGTGCTTAGATTTAGGTGCACGTTAAAGAACCCCAGGTGGTCGAAATTTCCAGAGCACTCCACTACGGTGTCTCTCGTAATCATATCGTGATTTGGGACATAAAACCCCAAGAATTATTACTATTATCAATGTTCCTTTCATAGGTTGGCAAAATGACATGCCTCTTTCCACAAGAAAAAGGTTATGGCCCAACGACAGTAATTTTCTGTTATAACTGTGTTAATTACACCAAGAAAAGACGGCAGTGTACCTTGAGTTGCTCGGGATCCTTGTAAGGAGCCTCGGGAGCGAATACGCGAAAGACATCCGCAATGCAGCAAGCTACAAGCAGCCGGACGTCCTTTGAGTTGTGATTCAAGAAGCCTTCACCCGCCAGGTGAAGGGCCAACTGCACATATGCGCTATTGTCCTCGTCCTGGCTAAGGTTCTGGAATGTCTGGGCGCACTCCTGCATACAACAGCATTTCACCAAAACGTCATTTAAGCGCTTGTTGCACAGCAAAAGAAATACACAGGGAGTGGGGTGTAACCCAATGGGGAGTGTGATGTTATACACGGACAAAAAAGGAGGAGGAAGGAAAGGCAGGAAGGTCAACCAGATGTGCGTCCGGTTTGCAATCCTACGCTCAGGGAAGGGGTTTAAGGTATGAAAAGAAAGAAGTGGGCACATAAAAAATTCGCGTGAGCTAATATTTTCAGTTGTGGTTTTTCTGCGTCAAATGAAAGACCAAGTCCCCAAGAGCTTGGAAAATGCACTGGTAAGCATGAGTGCACCCTGAAAAACTAATTACATGTTTTCAAAAGCTTGTTTAGATTCCTACTGTACCCTGATGTCACGACGTGGTACGAGCTTCTCGTCATGTGCTTGTACAAGTATAAAGACGTTTCCATGGCCGCTCTGCTGTGTGGCTCCGTTGGTGACATGTGAGTGGCCATTTTGAAATGTTTGGTGCTCAACGTCACCAAAATTGACACTGTAGCCTGACTTCATGCTAGTGTAGATGTCAGCAGGTGCGCCATGCGAAAGTTGACTTCAATATCAGAATAAAATATCTTTAAGCAGTTACTGAGCTTCACACTTGCTCAGAGCCGTCTCTGCATACAGGAGATTTGCAGGAGTAAACTAAGCTTCGAAAATTGGTGTCAGCACTCCTTCAAACAGCACTGCTGCGTTCCATGCACGTTCGTGTTTTGCTAGTGCTGGATACAGGATCACAGGTGTACCATGTTCCGCTGTAGATATTCACACGTTTGGCCTTATTACTAATGACAGTACTAATCTAGTCGTACAGTCTACTAAAAGGTTGCAAGTACTGGACATAGAACATCCAGTACCTGTTGTACGGACTGAGCATAAAATGGTTTCAGCTTGCTGACGGACATGTGAAGTAATATCATTAATTTGCAAGGCACAGAAAAAAATTTTCAAAATGCAATAAACATAAGGAATTGTGTATCTCTACTACTGCATTTGAACATTTTTAAAAATGCATCAAGCCTCAAAGCTCATGGAGAATAAAGCTGCAGTATATGTTTACAAAGACAACAAGGTTTGTTGTCTCAGCAGTGCACGCACATATTTGTTTCAGAAGGGAGGATCACTCACTCACTCCGTCAATCAATCAATGAATTCAGCCCAGTAGCTTCTACCTAAACATGTGGGAATTAGACATTTTTTTGCCAACTACTACCCCAATCTTTACTGCAGTTAGCTGCATTTAAAATAAAATGCTATATTTCATTACAGATGTTCCCTTACAGTCAACAATGTATCGGTGAACAGAAATATGGCAGCAAGCACAAGTAGCCAGATCATTGGGATGACCACATACCTTTAGTCGCCGCACAAGGTCATCCGTGCTCAGGTCATCTGAGATGGCCTTGATGCCCGGCGGATAGGTGACTTTAGGAGGGTTGGCCGCCATTTTCTCCTCACGGTTTTCTGTCCATACTTTGTGCAGAGACTACGGGATGCTTTGCGATGGGCCAGCCTCACTGCTGAACGGCATGCTGTGATGTGAAAATCAACAATCCCAAGAGAATTAAACAACCAAGCTCTGCTCCAAGATTGTCTATCAAATACATCCTGAATAGCTTCCTGATTAACCCATTCTGGACCAAAGATCTTGATACTGATAACTATGCTCTGAGAGGTACGTCTGACCAACATAAAATAATGCAGTGAGAACTACAGTAAAGAATCACCATTCCAGCGACTCCGTTTACACAATTTAACGAGACTCGGCACTGCAATACTAGTGGCATTTTCTAAAATTATGGAAACATCCGTGCATTACAACAGACCGCGATTAGGCCTCTGACCTACATCTCCAGAACTCGCAACCTAAGGATGGCTACATGAACTTGTCTCGGGGGCCTGAACTTGTCATGAAGTAAATGTTCTACTAGAATTCACACACATAGGACTACAAATTTAGCTGATCATGGTGTCACAAACTGACTGCAGTTCAAGGAGTCTATGATGAAGGGTTCAATATAATACGCAACACTGTGACAGAGAATATACCATTGTTGTTTTTCTTGTTTAGGTGCTTAAAACATAGCTTAGTAACACTAAAAAATAAAATTTGGGCAATAGAAGATTAGAAGCTGCTTGAAATATGGCAATATGAAAGAGAAAATGATCGGCAAGAAACGCTCAACTATGAGCAAGTCCAGCTAGATCAACTGCAGTACTTTTTTATGTCTTTTGTGTCCCTGGTGTTATTTTTTGTTTTGTTTTTTCTGCCATATCTCATGAAACTAAAGATACGTTCACTGCATAAAACACATCATTATTTATGAAATTAAAAGCTCTGATAATACATGATATTATCAAATATCACAGCATCAAAAAAAAAATATCTTGCAGGACTATGACAGCATACTTCACAAAATATTTTAGTGCAGTAAAAGAGGCAATGTTGTGTAAATTTTAAAAAAGGTGAAAGGGCAGGCAAAGATAACAATTGCTACAGCGTGAAAAACAAAAGTGACGGAGAGAGAACGTTCAGACATACTGATATCGTTTAGGTCTGTTTTTGACATACTTTTTTTACATACATTATAACACAATGAATTTTACAGTGCGAAGCAGAGGGGAAACAAAAAAAAAAAAAAAAAGAACATATGCAGACATTTAGTAACGTGATGTATACAACTAGATTTAGCTATATATGAGCTTTAGTTAACCAAAGCTGCTTGTGTGCCTCAACGACGTTTTTCTGCTGCACGCACTCCCAATGTACACGTAGCACAGCAGATTCCAACTGCCACAACACAACACGTACAAACGTAGGTGACTGCGAACAATGCAAGGAAAAAAGATAAGTAATTGTCTATGCACGCTGTCAAATGGCATTTCTACATCACTAAAACTACAGTAGGGAAATGGATCGCAGGGCCCGTTTTTTGTTAGACATGACCATATGAAGCCAACAAAGTAGTGAAGCTGAGGGAAGCATTGGGGCATTAATTGTAGGTTTAAGTGTTGTAATTATGAAACAAAGGAAAATGAAAGTGGATGAAAAAAGCAACTTGCGGCCAGCAGAGACTCAACCTACAACCTTTGCACTACGCGTGCCTACTACATAATTGTCACATGGCGGTGGCTTTTATCTCTGACCTTGTGTGACAATATGAGGCTTTCATATTATGTCCATAAATACATGCGTTTGACATGTGCTGGGAGACAGCTGTCTTCAACAATGTTGCTTGTGACATAAACTGCCATTCCATATGCAATGAAAGAAGCAGTGTTATGAGAAGTGAAATGATGCCTCACTTAAGGTCAGCCATGCCACCCTTAATGTTAATCATAACGAAAACTTATGGAAAGATGTATGCAAAAAACAATGGACGAGTGTGTATGGATGTGTGTGTGGGGGGGGGGGGGGAGCAGGGTGCAGGTAATCATGACCTTACAGGAACTGAAGAATTTGATAACACGGATGCCCGTCCGTCACGAAACACGCACGTCAGCAGCACCTGATGAAACTGTAAGGCAGTCGTACACCTTATTGCGGTGGTGTTCCGCTTCCCAAACACACTAAAAAATTACCAATGGTGCCCAACACATTGTTTTACATTCAAGTAACAAAAATGCCGCCGTTATAGCAAGAAAACAAGAGAGCTATACAATCGCAATACTCGTTATTATGACAACTATTTTAGTTTCAGATTCTGCGTCAACTTTTCAACTACGAAGGTAACGCGGCTTCTAACGACTGATGCTTCTAGGCGCTGAGTGCCAACCTTCGAGTGCAGCAGCAAAGCGAAAGCATGATTCTGTGCAAGGGCGATGCTTACTCGCGCAACAACAAAACCGTTACGAGCGATCGTGCCAAAACTTGGCCGAACCACTGGAAAAGCTCGTCGAATTGGCGCGATAAGCAGCCGACGCACGCAGAAACTACCCCGTAAAAAGCGAAACGAACAGCGCTTTGCTAAACCAAGGGCCTAATCGTGCATTTCAGTGTTGCGTCAAGGGTCGACGTTGTGAGCGGAATGCAATGCGAACCCCCGATCGTGCCGCAGCTGCCACTCCGTCCCGAGCTGCGAAACGGGTGCCGATCGCAGGGCTTCCAATGCACGGCTGCAACAAGCATGTCAGCCGCGATCGTCTCGCCAGCACCAACGATATCGTGCACCTTATGGAATGCGCCCACCGGTGACATTCACAGTTGATCCGCTCGAACGGGCAATGGATAAAATGCGTGTCCGTCATTACGCAAGATAATGCGGATACACAAAATGAAGAGTCGGGAAGTACCGCGTTTTCCGAAACGAAAAGGAAGTGACCTCGATGTAGGTAAACAAGTTTAACGCGCATGCAGTGCACAATGCAACCGTGACATACACTGCGATCATGTCGTTGCACATAGCGTCACCGATGTCTACAAGCCGCGGTTTTTGTTTGTTGATGCCCGGAGTTACCCCATTAGGCTTAGACCGCCGCTCACCAAGTAGGCCAATGGCCGCTGTGGATGTTGCAGTCGATGCTCTCAACCGGTCAGCCTCCCTACGCCACGTTGTTGCAAGATATCGATTGTTCTCGAAGGTTAGCGGCGAAGCACACGCACGCAATTATCATGAATTGTCAATTACACATTAAATTGTCACTTGTGATGGCGCGAAACAGTACAGTGCTAACGATGAAGACCGGCAGATGGCGGCGCTGCTGAAAACGTCATGGAGTGGCTCGTCGTATCGATGCAAGCGCCGCCCAGTGTCACATAAAGGCATACAATTCATGGAGTACAGAGACCGTGACAGAGACCACTTTCCTTCATCACACAATCCAACAACTGCAGCCTCCGTGATCTAAGCCGTAAGACTGACGCACGTCTCGAAATCTGTATTTGTCAGAACACCTGCCGCCAAATTGTTCCGACCGCTAATGGTTACGTTCAGCACTGTACATAATCTGTATCACCTGGCCCTGTGAAAGCGGTTGGTACGACGTTGAACTACATCGCATGGCGCTTTCTAAACTCCACGGTTACGTCAAAGTATAGCGAGGCGGGAGGATTTAAATGCGGCACGGGTCGTATCGATCAACGTTTTTAGATTATTTTATCTAAAAACGTTGGTATCGACTCAGCCGCATTTGTGTGATACCATATGTTTCTGGGAACCGGGCATCCGATGTGGCTGTTCTTATTTCATGAAATCGAGCGCAAAGCTGTTTGTTCTGTGGTGACTATTTCATTCGTTGTTGAATGTTCCATGTCCGCGAAATGTCCCAGCACGTTTGGCCTCCCCAGCATAGACGTCAGACTCTGCCCAGGCGGCGCTGCGAAAAACACCGCCACCAGCGCCCTCATCGTAGCCCTGGCCCTAACTGGGTAGTGCAAAGAGAGCCGCCCGCAAGCGCATGTGCATAGGCCGCAATATAACCCTCCTCTTTCGTTGGTGTTGAGGCGCGGTTTCCTAAAAATCAAGGACCTGGAAAGCTTCTTCCGCCAATCCACGCTTCAGAAACAAAGGAAGCTGATCAAAGCGAACTGCGAGTACAACAAAATAAGTTTTAGTTATTCCCGCGCGCTGCAACTCGCAAGTACAAGCGAGCATCACACGACACCGAGTTCGAGACAAGCCCTCCGACATCCGTTCTCTAGAGCCTAAATGCGTTAAAATCGGGTATATACGTATGCCACAGCGATAAAGTACCTACATACACGATCAATTTACTTAGCTATGCATCTTACGATCAGTGGTACAAAACTCGGTTCATCAGGGGCGAATGGCCCCGGCGATTTTCGCCTTTTCAGTTGCATTCTCCCTTAATTCATCTCTCGCTTCCTGTGCATTGGAGTGTTTTATTACGCATCCTCAAATGGTCTCTTGATGGTCGTCTTCCGTTTGTATGTACTGCAAATGGGGATACGTGCGTGTCCACTTTCGCGGGGTACAACCAAAGGCAAAACCGTGGCCTCCGAGATAGCTACGGCAATCGCGGAGGACACGGGCGAAACAAACCTGAACGACCAACATTCTGCGATTTACTTGTATGACGCACGTGGTGTTAGCTCGTCGCGGTGTGCGTATCACGCGTCTCCAGTCTGCCTCTAGCTGCTCACTTCGTGTTACACGACAAGCACCGCGGTCAGAGCCTCTGCTGAGCTTCATAGTCAAGGTTACCACGGTTTTGCATCAGGGCTACGCAAAACAACAGCAGAGCCACACATTCATGCCACTGGCTGTGGAGAACGCGGGTACTTCGCTTACCGAACACGCTCGCAACGGCTCGTATCCAGCGCTCTCGCCTTTCTTCTTCGTACGACAACTATGGAAATCGGTAAAACTAACGTTGTTATTCAGTCTTTTACGTCCGTGGCAATTCACAACGCAACAGTGCGTCTCTTGCGGAGTTTCTTCGTAGCGTGCGGAGGGCTCTCGTCTGCTGCTGTTTTCGCCGTCGTTCAGGCGAGTGATCCAGCAAGCACTTCACAACGGTTTGGTGGCGCGTCCGACTAGCGGAGAGCAATTCACAGCTCTCGTTCTGAGTGCTAAATGCGCAAACACACGCGATATTAAGCTCAATCGTTGTTTCGCACTCGCTAGTTGCACCTGGTCCCATAGCAAACTATGCGAGAGAGTCGGTCTATGCACTACTCAATACTTCTCCGACAGGTGGCGCCACACATCTTGGAAACTCCAGAGTCTGACGTCTATAGGCGTGCGCACAGGGGGGCGGCCGCACCCCTATTCACCTAAGAGGGGGGGGGGGGGGCGCAAAGTCAGCCCTACACATTGACATAATAGCGAGGGGGGGGGGGGGGGCGCTGCGACGGAGGGGGCGTAATGTCAGCGCCTTACATTAACATAATAGGGAGGGGGGCGCTGCGACGAACCTTCGGCCCTCCCTGAAGGGGAACCCTGCGCACGCCTATGCTCCCCAGTAAAAAATTTCCCTATCGTCACTTGGTCACAAGCTACTGCGAGCGATAAGAAATTAAAAGAATCAAGAGAAAGATATCCTTACACAAAACAACCAATATATTATATTCTGAACGCATAAGACAGGTTTATCTGATATGTAATCTCTGTTCGGCGCATGTTCAACAGGGGCGTACAGATAAATTTTACTCAAGGATGGAGGGGGGGGGGTTCAACTACCCTTTATGTATGTACACATGCAAAATTGAAACGTCTCTGGGACGGCCCCCCCCCCCCCTCCCGCCATTTCCCATAAGCTACCCAAAAGCCGTATGTCGTCGGGGTTTCAGTGCATTATTGCAGTGTATTAAATCTTCTAATGTTGTCATGTCATCGTGCAGTGCCGATGTTTCAGTGCTTTGTTATTATAATGTATTAAATTCCATAAAGTTATCGTGAAGTTGAAGTTGGATGTCGTGTCTCTCTTGTAAGAAGGCTACGCAGGTCCAAATGAGGCGTTTCTAAATCAGGAAAAAAAGGCATATATACCGGCCCTATACAGGCATTGACAGACTTTCTCAATGAAACTAATATTTTGGAAATGATTAAACATGTTTTAATAAGATGGAAGATGTCGAATTTATGTGCTTCTCACTAATTACACTTATTCGGACACTAACATCGACGTACGTGTAACACATATATATATATATATATATATATATATATATATATATATATATATATATATATATATATATATATATATATGAAAAATCTTAGCCCATTCCCACTCCTGGAATGGCCGGACAGTTCAATTCCATTCCTGTAATCCCTCAACGGCATCTTGATAGTTTTATCGAGTTAAGAATGAACACCCCATAAAGCTGATGTCATCAGATGCATTAGGAACTGCAAAAGTACGCAAAACATGTTACCAAGGTCGAGGGATAGTAGCTTAGTGACATATCTCGTGCAGTACAACTACCCTACTAATTCCCATAGGGGCAGTTCTCCCGCTACCTATAGTATTTGCATGGTCAGCATGTTTGAACGAATGGTGATGTTTTAATATTGTTTAAGCTTAAATGTGTTAATGCTAAAATGACGACATAGCGTATTTTTATGCTGACAAAAGTAGTGTTCAAGAAGACTAAGCAGTTTTGCCACGCGTCTGGAGAGGTCGTGATTATGGAGGAAACTAAGATTTGGTTAATGGGGAAGAAAACCCTCCAGATCTGCTGGTATTAGTAGGAACAGTGCAGCGCTCGGGCACCTTGTGCCTTTGCATCGCATAGGGAACATTGGGCCGCAATGCTCGTAAGCACTCACGCTTGTCAAGCGCGCCTCGCAAGCATGGATGGGGTGATGAGAACTGTGTTCGCCTGTGCGCAGGTACGCAATGCATTCCTTGTCGTAACCACTTTCGTGTGGGGGTATGACTGGGGACCAACGCGCAGGGATAATTTGTTTCTCCCTGCAGTATCTTCTGGGATAATGCATTTGTTTGTACACTATCTTATGCCTCGTCTTCTCTTTTACAAATCGGCAGATCGTTTACACATTTACACTACGCCTACTCTTGGCTCTGCCTAACTAAAGGTGGACCTATAGAGAATTCGTTGTGGCCTTCGACTTCGAAAAATGTGTGCTCAGGCTTACATGACTAATTTGAGCATGATATTACAATAGTAGCAATTAATAATGTAGCAATAACGTTCCTCCCCAATGCCCTGTTTGCTTGGCGATGCGAACACGGGTATGTGCCGAGTCGCAGCAACCGAGCGAAGAAAAGATGCAAAGAAAAAATTCGGCAGATCCCACGTACCGTGGGAATTGATGTTATGCGAAGCATGCGCGGGATGGTGACTCTGGCGTATTTTTTCACATTGAGCGAAACGTTACGGAATGACGCTAGAGAAATGTAGAAGTGGTATACGCACACTCATATGTTGAAGAGTCGCATATGTATTATATAACCAGTTGTTTACAGTTGCGTAACGATGCCAACAGCAACATGGGTGTTACCAACACCAGACGCGGTAAGCTGATATGTAGTGCTTATATTCTGCAATACTGGATAGAGCGAATTCGAACAGGACAAAGAAGGGACACAGACGCACAGGAGGGCGTTACTCGCAACTAAGCTTCATTTAGGAAAGTTTCCCTAGATATGTGGTACGCAGCCGAGTGGCACGCGCAGGCGCATTGCACGTACGTCGCAGTTGCTACAGTTGCATTACAGTTGTTATGCTTATACTATATGAATGACGGAGAACGCACGCACGTTTCACGAACCTGTGTGTATGTGTAGGAGGGGTTTTTGACAGCTCTCGGACAAGGTCATCATCACCGTGATTAGTGAGCATCAGAGGCTGGGCCGGACTTGTTATCGGAGCCGTTCGTGATCGCAGCTATGAGGGGTCTAAGTGTAGTGAAGTGCGAGGTATAGTGCAGCTGGTGGAAATCCTGGATGCCTATTACGATGAAATGATCTATGACGCGTCCTGTCCTGGACGTGGCAGCGAGGTCTTTCGATGCCCTCTCCACATTCGAGCCGTCTTTCACGCAGCATAAAGACCAGGCGTTGTTGGGTCTTGATAAATCTATGTTGAAGTCACCTGTAATGATGAGAGGCCTGGTTCCCCCCTCAGATTTATTGTACGAAGCACTGATCCCGATTTTTGCGTAATCGACGAGTGCATGGTAGTTCAGCGTCTTCCAGGGGCGTTCTGTCTTCAGCGTCTTCACTTTCCTAGCGTCCGCCGCGGTGGTGTAGCGGTTACGGTGCTCGGCTGCTGACGCGAAGGTCGCGGGTTCGATCCCGGCCGTGGCGGCCGCATTTCGATGGAAGAAAAATGCTAGATGCCCGTGTACTGTACGATCTCGGTGCGCATTAAAGAATACCAGATGGTCCAAATTCCGGAACCCTTCGCTACGGCGTCTCACATATTCACGTCGTGGTTTTGAGACAAATAACCCCAACAATTGTGTGTTCGCGGTTACTGTGTTGGTTGAGACTTTGTATCACCTGTGGCACATACCCGCATAACATGAACTCTGGCAAGCGGGTATGTGCCACACGTGACTGAGAGAAAGGGTTTCATAATGCACGCGACAGGTATTTTGCGTTATTCACGTCATGATCAGTGAATCGTGCTCGCCATACACTAATCTCCTGCTATACCAATTTTGGTATATTACAAGTTATGGAGACGCCCAGGAGAGCGCCCAGACGTAGGCGGCTAGATAGATAGATAGATAGATAGATACATAGATAGAAACGCCCAAAGTGCCTGAGGTTCGCTAAGAAATGCTGCGCATTTAAAAGGATAACGACAATAATGAAATGATCCCACCCCGTAGCACCCGTAGCAGTGGGAGTGCGGGCTGACCAGCTCTCAACTCGAGACTTCGGAGCAACAAACTTCGGAACAATACAAGGACAGAATTGTAGTAGGCGCGTTGCTTATAAATGTACCGTACTTGTAATTAGCCAAACCATTTTAAAAATACTGCTTTATTAATGAATTCGAGGCTCTGACTTACAAATGTTTGAAGTTCGAAAAACAGCGCGTAGAAGAAAACGTGCTCTATTTTCGAAAAAAGGCGTGATTCACGCCTGGCAACCACGGGCAGCGCGCGCTGGCACCTAAAGTCCCTAGATTTTTCCCTGTTATTTCGACTTTACTGGCACCCGCCGACGCGAGCGTCTAAAAAGCGTACAGAATCCTTTTGTGTTTGTCAGCTAGGTACCTAGGGAGAGAATCTCAGGGATTTTCGATGGTGGCGCCGTCACTTCTTAGCGGAGCTTTTTGGAAAGCCGCTTCCCCCGACCGGTGTCGGCTGTGTTCCACGTGTGCACGGTATCGCGCGTTCGTCTCTCGTCTCTGTACCGACGACAATGACCGCGTGTCGTGCAGCTTTCGTTTCGACAGCGTAGTCCGTGAACCGGTGTCCCGTAGCGACTTTGTCGTGACCGCCTTTGCTTGATTGACGGACGTCGAGGGCGAAGCAGAGCGAAGATGCTGCAATGCGCTGCTTTGCCACAACAAGTAAGTAGCGATCTCTGTTCGAGTTTTGCTCCGCTAGTCTCTGTCGCGAGTAATAGCCACAAGTGCCGGCGTACCGGTTACATATCAAAGTGTGATAGTATAGCTATGCTGCAGTTCTTACGTTGTGGGTTCGGAGCGTGATAAACATTTCGAACTGCGGCACAAGAGGCTCATCCGCGATCGCTGCGCGAGCAGAAAATAATTTGCTGCGAAAGAACCGATCGTGTGTTTCATGCACTACAGTCGCTACAGTTGGACATGGTTAATTTGCACCAACTCGTCCAATGTTCGGCTTTGCGTAAGTGATAACTGCTACTGATATCTCATCAACTAGTAGTAAGGGCATTCACTTGTCGTTAATCCTAGGCAAGTTCGTAGATTCTTTGTACTGCGGTAATGAATAATCCTGTTTGGCGACTGGGACGTTTGAAAACCTGGTACTTATAAACAAGAAACAGCTAAAGAAGCGACTTAGCATTTTATTCTAATGGTGCGCTGGGCGATGTTTCGTTAACTTCGCGATTACTTGTACTAGTTTTTTGTACCGAAACATGTCTTACAGTCTGAATCACACTTGTCTGGAGTGCCCAAGCGGTTCACTCGGCCGCCGTCTTTTGCAAAGGTACGCAGAGAGTGACGCCATACAAATACCACGGTCATACGGCAAGATGCAAACATTCGAATGTAACAGAGAGTTGGTAAAACACTAATGTTTTACTAGTACAAAAAAGGAAGACATGAAAGAAACTAAACTAGACATGTCAGCCTCATCATTGTACAAAATATTCACGAAGGTAATTTCGAATAGGATAAGAGCCAAGTACACTTGACTTTGAAGGGACCCTGAAACTGTTTTTGAAATTTTGTAAGAATTTAGGCTTCATCATCATCAAATCATTCGCACCATGAATTAAGTCACGCACTGCGTATCCAGGCAGCTGCAAGCAATTATAGTGACACACTCCTCAACCCTGCTTTGCCTCCTCAACTTGTCAAAACAGCCAACCGTCGCTGGCGACTGCAGCGCACTCGACAGGTCAAGCTCCATTGAGCGTGTGCCGTCAGGCAACAGAGACCAAGTGTGTGGAGTGGTTGAGATCTGCTCCAAAAGCATGCAGACAAACAAACAAAAGTATATGAGAGCGATCGCTGATCAGCCTCAACTCGGGCAAAGTGGTTGTGTCTTCAGGGGTGAAGCTAGAGCCGCAGACACGTGGATCCTGCAGGCATTGGGTGGATAACAAACAAAATATCTTGCTGGGCTAGTTGGTTCATAATCTTCAAAATTGGATAGCGCGAAATCGGACAGATGCACAGGACCTGTTCGATTTCGTGCTATCCAATTTTGAAGGTTGAGTGGATAGCGAGAGCCCGATGCTCACTGCAGTGATGAGCTGAAGCAACTCTGCTCACCAGATGCCTTACAAGCTTTACAAGTCACCACTTGCTATATTTGTGGCACACAAGTCAGCTAGGGCATCAATGGTGTCGGAGAAAAAAAATTTTGTGATAAACGCTGTCACGCAGCCCATGTCAACACAGAATGCTCGCTGCCAACCGAAAGTTCCGTGACTATACTGTTGCAAGTTACAGCTGTTGTAATGCTTATGTTACAGTTGTTCCAGGACCAGCAGCAGTAACACGTTGCATTATAGACTGCTGCGTGTAATCTCCATAAGCAGTATTTTCATTCCGTATGTTTAGGTGGCAAACTTCTTTTAGCAACTTCACCATTGTGTTCCTAGCAGAGATATTCCACGATATCAGCTGACAGTCACACAACAAATATGAAGCTGTACGCTGACATAATCACCTTACACGTATACCACAGTGACTTGGAAATGTTTGCCTTTGTAAACTTTTCCAAATCTTTTTTTTTTTAGATACAAGCAGTTTATTACCAGCATGAGAATAAGTAAAGTGTTAATAGTGACTCCATTCCGTTCAGGTGGTTGAGTTTCTTGAGCAGGTGACTTGACGAGGGTGCTTTTGCCGAATTTTGTTTACTAAAGGACAGCTGCCGGCAGGGCACCTGTTTCATAGTCCCCCTCAGGAATGAAAAAATCCTCACCATTATTTGAATGTTTGTTTATTTCTTGCAATGTTTAAAATACCACTGGCGTAAGCAGCCAGTGTGCCCTGCAAACTTGTCATTGACGTCAACTATACTCGTAGAACAGGTGAATTATCAGTGAGCCTGAGCAGCCACTAAATGCATGATACTGATTATGAGGTCACAAGTTGTCACTAATTTGGGCATTTGCGCTTACTTTGAAACCATATTAAAATGTGTTTAAGACTACGTTCACCAGTAATACATGGTTTGAGGTGCCTATATGTGCGGGAGAATGTAACACAAAAGATTTTGGCTTTGAAGTTTGCGTTGTCAGGGACCTTTAAGTGGCACAATCAATCAATGCACAGGCCTTGTTGAGAAAACAAATGTATTTGCTTGCTTCAGCATTCTGCACATTACAAAAGTGGCTGGCTGTAAACATCTGCAGCCCCACCGCTGTGGGGCATCCGTTGTTCTCCAATAAACCCTATTACACTACTACGTATGGCCATTGTCACTGAAAGCCACGTGCATAAAAATGAATGTTAAAGATTTGCTAAAAACTGCGCATAACAGCTGCTGCCCAACATCAACATGCACTTTGTGCCCAAGCATGCTGCTATTGTCAAATTTGACGCAAAACATGATTTTAATTCATGACCTTGAGAAATAGTTGGAATGCTTATTCTGATTATGGACTGAAATGTTGCTAATCTTGGAAGTTATTTGTTCTTGGACACATTGCACACTTGGTTCAGTGAATATGCTTGGTCAATATGTTTTAGAGTCTGGGCATGCACTCTGAATAATGTCTTTCAATAGAGAAACCAAAGCAAATTTTCACATTGTGCTTTTTATTGGCATTTCAGGAGCAACACAGTAGGATGACCTAAAGGACGTAACACTTCTGGACGGGAATTATATGTTGAAGAATTGTTTTTGAAATGTACAATAACGAAGATATTGGCATTCTCCTTGCACCATCATCTGCGAGCTGCAAAGGTGAACACACTCTCATGTTAACAGGGCCACGTGCATGCACTGGTACAAGGTTGTTCAGATGTGCTAGACAGAACAAAACACAATCTTAAGTCTTCATACACCAACCACAGAAAATGAGGGCCGAACATCAGCTCCACAAGTGAAAGCAGGTTTCTAGCAGCCTCATATCAACAGTCACTCTGTTTAACTCGATCATAATTGCTCATTCCTCTGCTGTATAGACCGTTTTCATAGCGCCCTTCACGCGAACAACTCCAAGCCACCATGTTTAGGGCGCCACAGCAGATGACACTGCGACTAGGTTGACTACCTACTGCGATTGCCGGTGCGCGGCGTTTCGAGCCCGCATGTTGTGAATTGTGCTGGAAATGTGTTGCTAAAGATGGTTGGAAGGTGCTGTTTTCTGTTGTGTCACCAACTAGGCTACCGCGACGAGAGCGGAAAGGTATGTGCAACAGAGCGATGTAAGCAAACACACGTGTCACATATCTATGCACAGTGCATGTGTCAATGTCATTATAGTCGTGGAAATGCTAGGCCGTGCAGGCATGCTGTGGATTTTTATGTAAATGCTCGTCCCTGCGATGGATGGCGCATAAGCGCGTTGCAGTGGCTTCCATACTTGACGTTGGCGACCTAGAATTCCGACATTGCCAGCTTTGCAGGAAAATGGGAAGTATGTTGCTGGCAGCGCGGTTCAGGGCCACGAAGCGTGCGGAATGAAACTCGCAGTCTTGTTGATGTAGCCGGTGGAGTCGGGACATGATAGCGCGCGGGCAGCAATGACGCCAAGCCACCGACATAATAAGTACATACAGTGTATTTTGCCAAATGGAAGGCCGCTGCTGGCAGCCAAGTTGTTGTGGTACCTCAGCGGACCTGACTACACTCAATTTCACACATCAAGCGCACCGCTGTTGAAGCTGTGCAAGTTGTTCGGTCAGCAAAATGTATAAATCCGCGTGTCCGCTTTCTTTAGTTTTCGCGGTTGTGAATGCTCGTGTGAGCCGAGCACGAGCGTGTGTGTGAGGCATCGCGACCGGCTACAAATGAAATACTGAAACAACGAAACGTCAGGTGATGTGAAACAGCACATTAAAAGCCGCATAACGGAGTTTGTTTATTTCTAATTAGGGCACAAATCATGTATTACTCAGCCTGAAAAAAATATCACAGTCTGGCGGTAAAGACATTGACTATTTGTTAGCGCAAACACATTTTGTTTTTCGAAGTATCGCTAGCCTCTACAGCGTTGCACTTGTTGTATGCGGGACAGAGTACGCGAAAGTGCTCGGCACTGGCCGCTTGAGATTTCCAGTCTCGCGCGTCCACCTCGTTTTGCAGGCCGGTCACCGTTCTGTTCTTCATAGGCGATGCTGCTACAGTTACATGGACGTAACTTTCCGTCAGCAGCTTTCAGCTCTGACGAGCGATATTCCTCGTTAACCGGCTACTGAATTCCGAGTTGGAGGGGTTATGCGTCCGCCTGGCGCAGCAGCCGCGTCAAATCGTTCGTCCACCCGGTCGACGGGTCACTCATTACAACGTCGAAGTCAGTTGCACGACCTTTTCAACGCAAGGCACGAGCGGATTCATTCGCAGAGATTTCGGAGGCGGTCTCACTCGGACTCAGACTCACTAAAATTTTCCTCAGCTGCACTGACTCGGACATAATCTTGCCAAATATGATGGTGTTCTGTCAACTAAGGTTCCCAAGGTGCTGCAGTCACAAACACACTGCTGCGCTGGATTCAGCGTCTCTGTCACGCAGCGTGGTTTCCCTCTCGTAGTCTTCCGCTTCCGGCGAGCTGTCCTGCGACACTCAGGCTTGGCAGCCATTAGAAATGGAGCTCCCACTCGCTTCTTCTGTCAGGTGCGAATTACGCTCTGCGATTCGTTTTGTGTGTGCAAAAAACACTGCGCCGGTGGACATTCATTCCCAATTGTCTACGGAAAAGTGTATGAGCATTCATATGTGTGCAAATGGTGCGGAAAATTCAAAGACGGACGTGCAGACGTCCATGACGAACAGCGTTCTGGACGCCCATCGGTTTCGGACGAAACAATTGCGAAAGTGGAAGAAACAATGCTGAAAGATCGAAGGGTGACGGTTCGGGAGCTCTGCGAGACGATCCCCGATGTCAGCAAGACCTGCATTGACAAAATTTTGACAGACCATTAGGGTATGCAGAGGTTTCTGCAAGGTAGGTCCAGGAATGCTTACAGAAAACCATAAATGGAGACGTGTTGAAGCGCCTGCGAATTTTTTCAGGCCTACGAAACCGATGGCGAGAAATTCTTGGACTTCATTGTCACTGGGGTCGTGTAGTGGACCTGGGTCCACTACACGACACCAGTGGAAACATCCAGAGTCGCCGAAGCCGCGAGAGTTCAAACAGACTGTCGCCGGCAAAGTGATGGCGAGTGTTTTTTGGGACAGGAGGATTATTGTTGTGCGAATTCATGCCCGCTGGTACAACAATCAATGCGAACCCTACTGTGAGACGCTGGAGAACCTTCGCCGCGCGATTCAAACAAGAGGAGAGGCGTACTCACGAAGGGAGTGCGTTTCCATCAGGACACGCTCGTCCGCACATTGCCTGTGTAACGATTGATCTCATCACCAAATGTGGAGGGATACTGTCACTCACCCGCCCTACAGCCCAGACTTAGCCCCAAGTGACTACCATCTCTTCCCAGAATTGAAGAAATACCTGGATGTGATTCATTTCAGAACCGAAGAGAGCTTAAAGAGAGGTTTTAAGCTATCTACGTGCATGGCAGTAGAGTTCTACGATGTAGGCATAAATAGATGGTACACCACATGCAAAAATGCATTGATCTCCCGGTGATTATGTTGAAAAATAGGGGAAAGTCTAAGCTTTCCAAACATGTATTATTTAATGCCAATAAGCATGTTTTTTATTGTGACAAATTACTGCGAACCTTACTTTACGACAGCCCTTGTATTACGCAGCCAGACTCTCAAGTGATCGACTCATGAGTGAGTTTGCCAACCTATGGCAGTGTGAGATCATGTACCATTTTTAAGTTTCACAATCCAACCTTCACTCAGCTTTTTACCCGGTGACACGTGTGAAAGCTGGCACTGGCCTCCGTGCGTTATCCTGCACTGTGGCACCGAGTACTGGCCTATCTATAGAACCCTTCAAAGACAGGGATTACATATTGCTTCTTAACACCTATAGCGCACAGAAAAGACGAACACAGAAGTACGACGCAGACACAGCGCTAGTCTGCTAGCGCCTGTGTCCGCGCCATAACTCTGTGTGTTCCTGTCCTTTCTGTGCGCTATAGGTGTTAAGATGGAATACCAACATGCCCAAGCTCACGTTTTCATATTTCTGTGCTTTCAAGTGTTGTCAAGTTCTCATCCGAAACGGGAGAACTCCTCCTTTATCAAAATTACAGCACAGGTGGTATTCTAAAATTTTGTTTTCAGCACATGTAGTGCTCCCCTAAGCAGACAACGCTGCTGCTGATCCTGCCTATCTGTCACGGCTGACGGTGGCGCAGCTTTTCAAGTGTGGGCTTGCGTT